>NW_019734964.1:619370-621761 GCF_002891405.2 Cryptotermes secundus
AACATGTATCCAGACTCCATCTCATGAGAAATTCTTTCCCAAGCCAAATCAATTTTGTCCTGCCTAGCATAGTCTGGGTGGCGTTTCTCATATATACCAGGCTCTTGCTCGATTAACTGCACAAAACACAAAATTAGCAGCTTTGTCAACCTTTCGTGCCATCTCAAGAAACAAATGAATCACTGACGTACGATATAGAACAGCTGACAATAGGAAACCACGCGGAAACGCAGTTGTGAGTCGACTGGTATGCTCCGTTGCCTGGAAGTTTACTTTCTCAGTCTTTCCGCGAGTTGCGTTGCCGTTTCCTCATTTTCCGCTGCTCCATTCAGTAACATGTGTTCAACTCAGACTGATAATAATTCCCGGAAATTGTGGTTGCGTCGAGGTAGCGTCGAGGTTGCCAGTTTCCTTGGCGTGCCCTCGCCCTTATAGTGACTGTGAGAGGAGGAGCGATGCGACTGAAACAGCGAAACGTTTTCGCGATTCGTAGTCACTTAATCAGGTGTCTCACAGTTAGTGTGGATAGTTCATGCAAGGATAACAATGGATAAATGCAGGTTTACTGTCTGAATTTGGAAGACTAACAAAATATGAACCAGAAAGGTAAAAAAAGTAAATTTGTCCCTGTGCTTAATTAAGCACTGTGCCATGAAGACATATGGGGAAATGATTGTATAGCGCTGTCAATCTTGACCTCGGCACTAGATAGAGATGAGTGGTCAGTTTCACGCCCTAGCCGCTTTAACCCCGGGGAATAGTCCCCCAGTACCCAATGGATAGTAGACTGAGTGGGGCCAACAGTCGGTGTGGACGCTGTGGAGAAGAGAAAAAGCTTTTCCCTATCGGGAATAGAACCTGAAGCCCTTCGTTTTACCGACTGAGCTATGCCGAATCCCAAGATATGAACAAAGCCAAGAAGAAATCTGGTAGATCATTACCAGGGTTTCGGAGGAACTTGCTTGCTTTAAACTTCAGGATAGAAAACTTTTCTCTCCTGAAGATAAAGACAGACGTTCCTGCAAAACATACGTAAAGCCTACCAGACTACAAGGTGTCACATTCCAGAAGATAGTAATCTGCATACTTACCGCCGTGGGAACCACAAGTCTCACACAAAACTAAGATCTTAGTGGTGACGGAAGAGGTCTTCTGTTGCTGATCGCAATCAGGGAGGTCTCACCAGTTAATATGACGTGCGAACAGTATTATCAGCACCATACGCAATGAAATGTAAACAGGTAAAGCTATCCCTGTAACAGGCCGTGGAGGCCCATAGGGTTGTGAGATGTTGAGGCTCCCACAGTTTCACTAGTCAATCGGCTCACAGATGACGGTGAGGTTTTCAGCCATTCGCACCGGTCGCCCAGAAAGATTCTGGTACTCGTCTGTTAGAGGCTGAGTCGACCCCAGGTCCATAGTGCGGCTGGAAGGATTATGTTAATTGAAAAACCCAGTGACCTCATCGGGAATCGACACCGCGACCTTCCGGCTTGTATCATAGTGCCTCAACCAACTGCGCTACCGCGTACCCCCCGTAATAACATGTAGCCTTCTTTAAAATGATCTTTCAAAGCAACTCCTTTATCCCCCTTCCACCAAATTAAATTGTACAACTGACATTATCTCACTCCTTCTTGTGCAATTCTGCGATGGAATATTACGATAGACGTCATGACCCCTCGCTTTCTCAACTCATGTCTCCTTCTTGTCCTTGACGTATTTCCGATCATGATAAAGTAAAACTGATCACGTCTGTTATGTAAAAGAAAACCCCCCTCTGTGACTTTAGCAGATGTATCCCACGCACACACAAATGCAATAGGCGAAGTCAAAGTCTCAACACGTGGAGTCCACTGGAAGAAGGTTAATTCATTTGCTGTCCGACCTTTTACTTCTGGCTACCGGGTTGTGTGTGGGTGGAAGTATGTCAGACGTACTTCTATGTCTTTCTGATTCGGTCATCGAGTTCTGAATGCCCTGGAAATTTGATCAAATCCAATCTCTCTCATATTTCCTGCTCGGGGACTGTGGACAGTGGTAACACAATAATTACGACTGAATTTATGTATGGCGGAAGTCAAGCCGCACACAGAAATTGCTTGAATAAACCAAATATACCCGTAATCTTTACTCATTCCTACCAGAATTGACAGAAACCATAGCACATTCTATCGACCTTTTCCACATATAAAAATATAAGACTGTTCATACGCCTGACTGTCCAAACCAACTCTCCAGTAATTAATTCGCTTAGTGGGGGGTGGAGTCCAGCTGGGTCCACTCAGCACGTCGTACACTGATTGGCCTATTTTACCTGCCCCGGGTGATTACGATGATGGAGAATTTGGTGGAATGAAGATTGGTAGGGGAAACAGAAGTACGCGGAGA
>NW_019734964.1:621790-707429 GCF_002891405.2 Cryptotermes secundus
GATAGCACCCACCAGTACCGGTAGGGTATGGCGACAGTAGAAATTAAAGGGGGACGCACAATGGACCAATAACTGGTCTAGGTGCATGGGGAAACCCACCCCCTCTAATAATAATGATAATAATAATAATAATAATAAATAAAACCGCTTGAGCTATGGCACGGCCTAGCTCACCAGTAACACAATCCATTGTTTAATAGGTGCATGGCCCATACAAAATTTTGCCGTTGTTCTTTTATCCAGAGTCATTTGAAATCCACACCCTCACATCTAATTTCTCTAAGATCAGTTTTAGTATATTATTTCTGTCACTTCCCAGCGGTGTTTCAAGTGGTTCCTTTAGAAAGTTTCCTCACCAGAATTCTGTCTACATTTATCTTTTCTCTCGCCCGAACTTCATCTCCTGTCCATCCCACTCGCCTTGATTCAACTGTCCAACAAAACCAAGACTTACATAAATCATAACATTCCTCGCTATGATCTTATTGCTTCGTATTGGGGGACAGAGAGGTAAGGCTCCTCTCAGCCTTTTTGTAAATTATCGACCTACGCAGTTTTAAGTTTGCGGTGTTTCATATTTAAAATAGAGTTGTGAGTAAAATCCGAAATCAATAAAGACTCGCCTATACACTGTATAAAAAAAAGTCTCATAATTTGAAATCAAAATCAAGGCATATTACTGTTCCCCTCTGTACATTACACGTTTGCGTAGGTTTGCTTAGTCCATGTTTCGACTGCAGATTGGTTCCTATACTGGCGCCATCCATCCGTGGGCTGTTAGAATGAAGATACTCGAAGCGCTCGAAGCTTCCTCCTTTCTGGCTACCGTTACTTATCCCTCCAGTGTCTTCAAGAATTGGCCTGTGTCAACGAGACTAAAAGCCCTGGTCAGTAATGAAGGTTGTCACGTGACTCTCACTGCCAACATTGCTGTGACTGGCTACGCAACTAGTGGAGACAATAGGAAATTGCACTGGAGGAGGAAGGATAACAGTTTGAGGAAGAGGTGGAAACGGTCGATCAACGGTCACTTCTTTTCGTGGTCCCCCCCCCCCAAAAAAAAACAACTAAGTGATTTTAGTCCGCAAGCGAACTATACCGACCGAGCGACCGCCGCTTGTCGGCGAAGTTAGTGCCGACTTTTGCGTATAGAGGGGTGTCACGTGGTAAGCGCAACGGATCCCCACGGCCGTTAATCTCGGTTTTCTAGACCGGAGCCGCTATTTCCTTCAAATAGCTCCCCACGAGGCTGAGTGGACCCCGTCCCAGACCCACTACTTCTCAGAAAAAAATGTGGTAGCGCAGGGAATCGAACCTGGACCTCTTGATCTGTAGCCAGGAACACTGACCACTAGACCACTAGCACAGTCTATTTAACGAATCAGTATCAAATACAGAGACAATTTAGCGTTAAGTGAGAAGGTGCTTAAACTAAGATTACCTGGAGAGTCTGTGAGGAAATGATCTTGTCTTAAGTTAAAATACTATAATGGCATTCACCGAGGGCTGTCTGAGCGAGCCCACGCAAACATTCCTATTCACGCCCCGAGTAACTTTCAAATATAAATAATTCATTTTACCGTTCGAGGTAACCCGTCTGTTGGCTCCACGTGAAGATAATTTGTCAGATTCACGGTATCACTGCCTTCTCGCTAATCGGAATCAGTTCGAACCCAGCCCTCACCTTCAAATTTGCCTCCACTTCATTTCAGTACTGCCCTCACATCTCAACCTCGGTCTTCAGAGTGGCTACTTTCCAGTGGATTTCTTCATGAAATTACGGTAGTCATGTTATATTTCCCATTCCAGCCCAATGTACGCGCCGTCGAATGAACAATCTTGTACACATGCGGTGACCTGGATCGTTGCAGATAAAACAAGATATATGGCGACCTGGAAGAAAATGGTTCTACCAATTTAACTTCTGAACCTCGAAACAGTATTCAACCACGACCTCCTTACAAAGGAGGAGGAGGAGAAATTCAATTCAATTCTTTATTATTAATGTGCAGAGTCAACAGCTGCAAGGCCAATTACAGACACAGCACAGTGCAGAAGAATGAATTACATTCTAGACAAACTTATTAAAAGTCACATACAAATTACAAGAAATAATAATGAATAAAAGTAAAAGTAAAAGTAAACAAACAAATAGCTGATATGGAATGAAANAATTAATTCTTACTTAATCGTGCGGCAGCTTAACATCCTAATTAAATTAAATTTAATTCAGTTCATGTTTATTTACGTGCAAATTTAACAGCATAGAGGCCAATTACAAGGTTGGCACGAGTACATAGAAATACACAAAAATAATTTTAAAAAACAAAATACAAATTTGAGAGTTTCTATAATGACAATAAATTAATAATAATTCCAAGAAAAGTTTAAGTTAACGTTAAAGGGAGAGACAAATAAAATAAGACCAATATACATACACACACATTTTCCAAAAGAGAAGCGCAGGATTTAAGACCACGAAAAACCTGAACAAGAAAGGTGCATCAAGGTGATGTCTCCGTTTGTGTTAAGATTGTAGACTTAATTTCTCTAAAGCATCAGTATAAGTATGTGGAATATGAGGGGAAAAACTATAAAAACAGACGGACACAAACTTCTGCTGGATGCGCTCAAGCTCATTGGCATCAATCGAGGTGATGGAGTTTCAAACTTCCGAGGCATATTCCAACTTGGACCTGACTAAAGTAAAGTATAATACATACAGACACTCCAGGGATGAAAATCTGTAGGTAATGGAGCGAATAAGGCCTAAAAGCTTTATGTATTCAGAAAATATGTAATTAACATGCGTGTGAAAATGTAGCTTTGAGTCAAAGAAAACACCCAAGTCCTTAATACTGCTGGTGCGTGTAATGATAGCATGACAAAGCTGTTACTCGTAGCTCAGAAAATTTGTGTTTCTGGTGTATGACACAACACGCGTTTTAGCAATATTAAGTCTCGTGGCGTTAGCAGTGCACCAGTCACTTACGGAATTAATGCCAGATTGAAGCAAGAGGCAATACTACTACTACTAATAATAATAAATTTAACGTTTAATCGGCTAACCTGATTGGATAAAAGAATGCTTTGTTCCCCATATTTGTAGTTTCATTTGCAGAAAAGATCCTGGAGTTATGTAGATGTACAGACAGTATCTGACGCCATGCATGGGAGTTTCCACACGTCCTTCAGTGTGTTATCTTTAGTTAACCTTCTTAATGCAAAATAAATCCGATCCTTTGATGTGAAGGTGGTATAGAGAATTTACATATTGGCGACATGACCTTTCTAATTGTTATTCATTATTCACACAAAAATAAATCTTTCTCCGTCTCTTGTCTCAAGTTCAGGGATTTGCTGATGGAAATATCTGTCAGTCAAAACAAATCGGGTCAGAGCAACGTGTGGCATGGCTGAGACGCTTTCACTTCGTCCTCAAAGTATCGATTTCATAACGAGATGAAAAACGCCTGTTTGTAGTATCAACTGCTTTCTCCGCTGATGATTTTATTGGTACTTGTTACTGAGAAGATCTCAGACAAACATTATTAGTTAAGTTATTATTGACAGCCGCAAGCTGTTGCCAAATTTAACCCTTCAAAGCACAGGGTTACTATATCTAAACATACCACTTAGTTTAATAGGGGCTTGGATAGCTCAGTCGATATAGCGACTGGCTACGGGCTGAACGACCAGGGGTCGGGGCTCGAGTCCCGATGGAGGCAAGAATTTTCAATTCTCCATGTCATCCAGACCAGCTCTGGGGCCCACCCAGCCTCCTATGCCATGGGTACCGGGAATAAAGCGGCCGGGGCGTGGAGCTGACCACTCACCTCCAACTAGATCCGAGGTCAAGAAAACGTGGGTCTATACAATCACTCCCCCATAAGTCTTCATGGCGTAGTGCTTTACAACTTTACCTTTTTACCACATAGTTTAATAATAATAAACTCTATATTTTGCCTGCAATAAGCGCAGTTATTTCCCTAAACTTCATCAATTGATTATTTTTGTAATAGAGACGGAGTGTATTTTGTGTGACGTAGGAACTGAATTTGTATATATCGTCACGTGTAGGAGTGACTGTAGACGGAGTTTAGATTGGTAATTGGATTTATTGAACACTTACAGAACGTAACTACAAGTAAGTATAGCGCTATTGCTAATTCACACTCCGCAACCCACTACAGCACGCAGTCATTTCAGTCTGCTGTGTTTTCACCGGTTGTCGCCTGGTAACGGCTTCCAACGCCGTAGCTTCCTCAGCTTCCGTGTTCACGCCATTGCTGGCCGGCGACTGTCTCACAACTAACTAAACTCTAAACCTGTCCTCCGTACAACACCTCGGCAAGGACCGCATAGAAAATATAGCTTCCAACAGTTACATTGTTGCGCCTTGCGACTTGCGCGGACCGCATAGAGAACACACCTTTCAAGTTAGTTCATTGGCGCGTGTTAGGAATATGTTGACTAGCAACGGGCGTTATTTGTAGAGTCTTTACTTAACGACTGGTCTACAAGCTGCACTATCATTAAAACGAATTTTAGGCTTCAAAGTGGGAATCTGCTGTTAACATTCCCTTGAATTGGTTTCGATTTTATATTGCGTTTTCAGATATAAACTTCTTCAAATGTTCAAAGGATTTAGTGTGTGTTCTTATGACTTGTAGCACTATTAATTTCTTCTCCATACTCCTTTCCGAGACACGTTGCTTCTGTTTTCTGCCCTTATTTCTAGACTATCATTAATTCAGGTTTTACTTTCACTTTCAATTCATCCTCATTCTCTTGTTTTATTATTATTATTATTATTATTATTATTATNGATTCGTTGCGCTGACCACGCGACACCCTCTATCCGCTAAAGTTGGCACTAACTTCGCCGACAAGCGGCGGTCGCTCGGTCGGTATAGTTCGCTTGCGGACTAAAGTCATGGAAGAATTTGTAATATTATTACTTTTACGTTGCTTCTCCAGTCACTCCCCTTCAGCTGAATGTATTTCGGCTGCCAGTACAGTCTGGTAAATTTGCAGATATCTTTATGAACTCAGGTTTAAATATAAAGAATCTTAACTGATCGCTTTCTCTTTGTTTTTATTTATTTTGGCCTGTGTTGTCTTATTTATTCATATTCGTGCTGACTCTGTAATTGGCCACTGGCTGTTGTGCCCAGCACGTAAATAAAGAATTGAATTATTATTCGTGGTAACTTTGATTTGTGTTAATGGAATTATTATTATTATTATTTTATTGCTGTATAAACTGCCATATTTTTGTATTTTGTATATGTTTTTTCTTTACTCGTGGTCACTTTGTAATTAGGCTTTAGGCTGGTAAGTTTGCAGGTAAATAAATAATAATTGAATTCTTATTAGCTCGTATTAGTAGTATTATAATTAATGTCATAACTTTGAAATTAAATTTCCTCCTTGTTCATCACGAAACAAATGAAAACGGCGGGCTCAGTTGAATTACCCACAATCCACCACTCTCAAACCGCGCAAACCCGCCCTCTTGCCCTTGAGTCATAGCTTCAGTCAGCGCAGCGGAGAGAGTTGTTGTGTCCTAGTGCATAGTGTCCTTGTCAGAGGTGCCTGCCAAACCCAATGAATTGGTACCGAAGACATTTTAATCTGTAGTAAAATGCGACTGGATAGTGCAGAGGCTTGAAAATGCGTGGAGCTGAATCACCAGGGCCCCAATATGTCTCCAGCAACTGAATGCATGGTGCGTAGTAGCAGATACAACTATGTCATTATTAGTAGCGGCAGTAATACTGTTGTCATTGTCATATGCATCTTAATCATTGATGTAGAGGTAAGGTTTTAGGTTTGTATTCGGGAGATATCGGGTTCGAATCCAGACTGAAGTTTTCCTGATTTTCCCTAGGCCCTTCAGGTAAATGCTGTGATAATTCCCCGATCAGACAACGACCCCTTCTTCCAATTGCAATTCATCAGCTTATCATTCGACGCTATAAGTCTGAGAGGCTCTTAACAGCGTCATTAAATAAACCAGAAAAAATCGCTTTCATAGAAATTTGTACCAAGAACACCGTCAAGACGCCGTTTGGGAGGCCTGGGTTTAGAAGGGAGGATAATATTAAAATTGATCTTAGAGAAGTAAATTTGCTCAGGGAGAATTCAGTGGCGGGCTTCTATCAACAACCAGTTTACCAGTTTCACCAGTCTGTATGCTTAAATACATTTCACTCCCCCATCCAAATGAAATAAGACATTGGTCTCTATGAACATATGACGTCAGGATTTAACTGTAAATTTATGTTTTTCATAACTACAGATGTGTGGAAAGGTTGCTGCAGAATGCTTTATCTAGGAGTCATATGATGGCTGAATGCGTTACTGTGCGATATCTCTGTTGTAACAAGTTGCCTCTCTGAATCAACGTTGACATGAATTAAGCACACTTGTTTTCATTACGAAGTATTCTGGAATTTTCGACACACACACCAACCTGAAACTTGTAACGACAACCGGAGAGTGCAGTCCCTCGAATTCTTACGGTTGCTGCCCAAACATCCTCATGTTGCAGTAGGTATATTCTTCAGGGTCCGAGTATCGACAACTCGGAGGTTAGGTAACCAGACCGTTTTTCATGAATCTCCTCAGCCACTCTAGACAAATGCATAGTTACCATATATATATATATATATATNCGACAGTTTGATAATTTGGGAGTGGACGAAACCTTCTGAAGGAAACCAAGGTTATGTTTGACACAAGAATATCAAAAGTGTCCGAAGCCAATCTATTTGTAAGATGAAGTACTGCATGTTAACATCATTGAAATACATAACGCTGGACGGTGATTTCGTCTTATCTGATCACCATTAGGACGGCCGCACACCAACTGCGTCAAGACAAGCATCAAGACATGAGACAAAAGACGCAGTCTTGCTTCATTCGTGATTCGTCTGCATGAAGATGACGTCAACACCATGACTCAGACCAGTGTGCGGCGGTTTTCATAATCTCATTCGTTTCAACTGTTCTCCTTTCTTTGCGTCATGTCGCAGAAATCGTGTCTTGAGTGTTACATATCTTGACGCATGCCGGTGTGCGGCCCACATTTGGCCAACTTCAAAAAAACATCCAAGAACTACATTTTACAGGGATCTCCGAAATTCGAACCGATCACCTCCAAAATATGACGCGTTGTGTAATGAATTTCATCACTGCTCATACCGATTCGCTATGATTACAACTCTACATAAAATTTGAAGTGTGAGGCAGTGAATTTCTAAATACCGTCTTGTCAATAAAGTACATAATATTGGGTTTGAGGTTATAACAGCGATCTTCTGGGATACATTGCCGTGTAAGTAAAGTAAAGTAAAGTAAAGTAAAGCTGTCCCGCTACCAGGCCGTGAAGATCCATAGGGTTGTGAGACTTTGAGGGTCCCACATTACCTAGACAATCGGCTCAAAGATGGCGGTAAGGTTGTCAGCCGTTGTCCGTTGAAAATCAGCAGATAAACAAGCAAGAAACCAGCATGAATAAAGTAGCGAGCCTTGCTCCATGCTGGTCTCGTGGTTGGCTTATTTTTCGACACTGAAGATGGAGGCGACATGTTCCTCCGAGACGTCGGTTGACTTTGAACATACTACATCGATTTATATCCCAGAGAATAGGACACTTTGAAATAAAAAATTATGATTGTTAATGTCTAACATATTCTATGTTCTGTCAGATTTTAAGGGGGGCGCTTTTTCTGAAATGATTTGAACAAGTTCATTTGAAATTTTGTGTAAAATAGGGCTTACAGTATATTGGTGCAGACCAAAAGTAAATCCCTAGGCGCATTTAAGAGACATCCGGTTAAGATGGAGATTTAGGAGATGAAACATGCAAACGGATTAATGTATTGTTCCTTGTATAGTTACATTGAAGCAGTTCTTGACGTACGTCCAGTGTTTTTGATTCGGTGTTTCTGAATCTTATCAACAAGTAGAAGGTGCATAAGCGAATGTTGTAATTCTATTCAGAGCAATAATGGCTTGGTGAAAGGATTCTTTCTTAATATTTGTATTTCATTATTGCATGACAATCCTATTTTAGAACAGCTATTGTTTTGTATGTCTTTTCAATATGGTGACCAACTATTGATGTCTTTTTTTGCTTACACTGTGTTTTGTCGTAGTTGACAAAATTTAGAACTAGGTTCGATTGTGTAACATTAGTTTAATGTAATTTAGTTTAATGTTAAATTAGTCTAAGCTAGTACTGTAGTGTGTGGTACACTGTAATACATTATTTTCGATTTCGGATGCAGTTTCATGAATTCTGATTCTTCGTTTGTTTCGGAAAAGTATATGAATAATTTTCCTTACTCTAGGATAGTAACTTAAAATAGACAATGACCTCTTCATTCGACATAATTTCCGAGTTATGATTTACATACCATCCAGGCATTCGATGCTGTATAACATATTGTAACGTGGATGGACATAGCGTTGCTAGGTAACTGGCCGTTAAACACCTCGCGACCGAATACACGCAAGGCAACAATGGGAGTTCGGCGTTTTCTATGGTGTCGGCGCCATGACCGTTGCTGTGCGATCGCTTAGTAAACACGTTCCAACAATATAGGCTGTTTTCTACGTTCTACAACCCATGTGGAGGCGGGATCGAATACATCCACCGTGACCCTGCGAGTCGTAGGAGGCAACAAAAAGGCAAGTCTCAAATCTGAGAGAGTAAAATATGGTCGAGAGTCCCAAGGGACTCAGACCCGAGAAAGACTGCGCTAGCAAGGGCCAGCAGCATATATAAAAGCAAGACCTGTCCTCTTGTCAGAGAGGGCGCCCCCAAAAAATAAGACCGTAACTGTCAAGCAGTAATAAATATATGGTCATGAGCCCCAGATGGGGCTCGACACCAAGACTTACTGACTGACTGATCGTCAGTCGCAATGTGACCTTGACTTTGACTTTGTTTTCTACGTGGTCGGTGCGGAAGCTATATAACGACAGTTCAGTTGGAAAAAGAAAAAATCTCTGGTCGTGGTCCTCATGGGGCCTGACGCCAAGACGAACTGATTGGCTGTAAAACCTGACTGACTCTGACTCTGAACAGATGGGAGTATCTGAGAGTGTCAGTGTGTTTCAGTATTAGAGAGTGTTCAAGTAACAGCAACGGGAAGCTCGTAGAAGACCTGTGAAGATTTAAAGTGTGATTTGAAGACCTTAATTATGTGCAATATTTGGAGTGATTTGAAGCGCTAATTTCTGTGTTGAGATACGTTACCCGGAGAAGACTAGTGTGTACGTGTAACAGTGAATTACGAGGTGTATGTAAATCAGAGATAGCGTTGTATTTGAGTGTAATTAAGATAGTGTGTGTAACCAAGCTGCTAATAAATCCAATCATCCCAACTAGAACACGTCATTTCGTCACGCGTACCCCCCCCCCTTACACGTGAAAATATGTATCTGAAAAACGTCGTAAAATAAGCAATCAAGCGTTATCGCTTCAACTAGTAATGATGTGGTTGGTGTATGTTAGCAGTAATAACAAAACACACTAAATTACTCAGGAACGTAATCATTTTCCAGTTTGTTTCTTGCTCAAAGATGAATTCAGTTCCATCTATGCAACTACCAGAGGTTAATATCTTCATCAACAAAACCAATGCAGAGGGCAAATGTGCACTGCTTGCAGCAGAGTTGTGATGCATAAGCACTTGCTGTGCAGATGATACAATGGTGTAACAAGACCTGAAATTAAATACTCCCACAATACGACATTTTACCTCACACCTATGATAATCATCTTTGGTGTCATGAGCGCGCTGCATGTCTGTTATCCTTCTGTTGAAGGCAGCAAGAGAGAAGGCGAACCGAACCTAAGTCCGTATTGTATAACATCCACATTAGCACTGCTTGGTTGCACACTTCGACACAACGAGCTAAACCAACCATCCAGAAAATTACGTCTGTCTCCGGCAGTATGAAATAGCGAATGTTGCTGTTATTAAACAATGCTGTTTCGACAGCAGAGATCTAACGTTGCGGGTGTGTGGGTTAACACTTCTGCTTCACTTAGGAAAGTCCAGAATTCAAATCTCGGACCGGAAGTGGACTCACACTCACTCATGGAACTGAGCCTTTCTTGAGAAACCGCCAATTGTGCAGCTACACAAGAACGTTTCAGCATTTTATTGAACCCGAAGGTTCATTACCGTGTTCACAAGAGCCCTCCACCGGTCCCTATCCTGAGCCAGATCAATCCAATGCATACTATCCCAGCCCATGTCTGTAAAATCCATTTTATTACGTCCACCCACCTACGCCTTGGACTTCCTAGTGATCTCTTTCCTTCTGGCTTTCCCACCAATATCCTATATGCATTACCATTCTCCCCATTCGTGCTACATGCACTGTCCATCTCATCCTCCTTGACTTGATCATTCTAATTATACTTGGAGAAGAGAACAAGTTATGAGGTGGAATATCCTGAGGTTATTCGGGCTTATATCAAGTCCCTCCAGGCAAATGCCTGGACAATACCTCGATTAGGCCACGGCAACGCCCCTTCATACTCTTTTCAGATTTATTCACTAAGGAGCCTGTTATGCCACGCTAGCAGGGGTGACCAAACTGAAAATTGGAGCCACAGATGATAATTTACAGACGCATGGGGACCGCAGGCAGACATGCATTGAATGGCATAAGCGTTTAGGCATGCGCTTTCAAAGCAGCAGATTTATTTATATTCAGTTTGTTCGTGTAAATGGACTGGCCAATACTATTACCCGGAACAGCACTGATTTAAACGATCGGCATGCGGCTCGCGATACACAGTTTGGCCACATGTACTGTACTGTAGAAAAATGAATATGACATGTGAGTCGGGCAGGCATAAGCGTAGTCGGTTGAGGCACTATGCTCGGGTTCGATTACCGATGAGGTCATTGGATTTATTTTAATTGACCTAATCCTTCCAGCCGCACTATGGCCCTGGGGTCGACTCAGCCTCAAACAGAAATGAGTACCAGGAATCATCCTGGGGAGTAAGGCTGACAACCTCACCGACATCTTTGACCCGATTGTCTGGATAATGTGGGATCCTCGACGTCTCACAACCCTATGGGCTTCCGCGGCCTTTACCTTTTTTAATATTACAGGTGAGTATTTGGAAGTGAAATTTTGTGGCCTGTTTGAAATGTTATCCGGGTATATGTTTGGAGAGACTGAGGAGAATCATTGAAATTTTCAGTCAAGATAACCGTTAATGTGCTCTAGATTAAAGAGAGCTTCCATAGAGCGTTATGTCAACATTACTCGATTTCATTCAACTTTTCGTACATTCTAAAGTTGATACAGTGTCGTTAAATAACTTAAAGTGAGCCGTATATTTGTAGCAATGTTGAATTTACTTGTTTTCCTCGTAGGAAATTCTGGAAGTTTAGTGCGGCTAATTTAACATCTGCTGTTGGCTATGATCTTGAGCCACTTCCAAACCATCTTGAGGATCCCTTTTAATGTATTTCTTCCACTCCCCCATACGCCTTCATGCCGTAGTGCTTCATTACTTAAGCACAGGGACAACTTTACCTTACCTCACACTCTATTTTTGGTCTTATAAGTGAAAAAATGGAAACTATTGACAGTATGGACCACAGAAAACTGGAAGAAAGGCTCCTAACCTAGATGTTGCTGACATTTTCTCGAAAATGAAAAGCTCAATGGCATTCACTTTGACACACTGGGGAAGTGGCGCGCTCTGACCTAAACCACATGAACTGCTAGAGCTCACATGGCTCGCTCATCGGGTCAACGGCATCATAAAAGAACAGCGGGTGAGAAATGGAAACGACCCAACTTCCGATGGAATAAACGGGAATTTCCTTGTCAATAACATCGACAGTCGCCCTCTGTTTGTCATCATTAAAGCTGAACAGTCACATTTATATCGGGACATATGGTTCCAGCATTCATTCGCGAAGGACAGCGGCCATGTTTATCACAACTCAGTATCTTTTTAACAAAAAAAGAGGCGTCCATACCGAGTGGATTCCGGAGGTGCTTAGTTAAAATCTCCACCAGGACACCCGTATCGTGTCCTTCCTCAGTCCCTCCCAGTCAAATGCCTGGATAATACCTCGATTATGTCACGATCGCTTCCTTCCAAATCATTTCCAATCCGAAGAGTTCTATCTTCTGGGATATAACGCCATATAGTCCATTGAAATTCAACCGACGTTTCGGAGGAACATGTTTCCTCCTTCAGGGTTGAAGAGCAAGCCAAACAAGAAACCAGCATGAAACAGGCTGCAAGCAAAACTTTCTTGCTTGGCTTGCTCTTCAACCGTGAAGATAGAGGCGACATGTTCCTCTGAAACGTCGGTTGGCTTTGCATGCTGCCTGCTTCGTGCTGATTTTTTGCTTGCTTACTCTTCAGCGCCAAAAATTGAAGCAACGTCTTCCGAAATGTTTGTTGACTTTCAACGGACTACGGGTACATGGCCTTATATACCAGAAGATATACCAATGATTGAGATTAGCTCTTTCTAAGGGGCCCAACTGAGCAGGTGTCTTCCTTTATTACCTGACGACGGAAACAGATCCAGTTTCAGAAACGTCGTGTCTTCTATTACCTAGATTGTCCTCTGTTACCCAAACTCCGGACGATTGGAAAAGTCCAGAAACCCAGTAATTCTTACCATTTATGTTCAAAGCTATTTGAGGTATGTCTCCACGTCGTCCATATTGGCTCTGAGGCCCATCCTAACTCTTATCCATTGGGTACCGCGTGCTCTCTCTGGGGGTAAAGCAGCAGGGGCATGAAGCTGGCCACTCACCTCCAACTAGTGCCGAGGTGAAGAAAATGTGGATCTATACATCCACTCCCCCATACGCCTTCATGGCATAGTGCTTAATTAGTTAAGCATATGGACAACTTTACCTTTTTTACCTTAATATTGGAGGCACTTTATAGTGAATTTTTAATTTCTTGAATATATTTCTCGCTTTTGTGAATATTTGTTCTCGAAAGCCCACCATTATTTTTCGGACTCATTTCCGTTAGAATATGGCTCTTAAGTGGAGATTGCTGGTTTCTTTCGTAATAGAATAGAACATGTCTAAACCCGAGCTTGGACTAAGTACTCGTAGAAAGCTGCCTTTCTCGAAACAATTTCGCAAGCCCCGAAAATGTTGTGAAGGCTAGTATACATTTATTTTCACTAAACGGAATTGTTTAAACAAGAAGCAGTAAGGAAAACAAGGAGTGTAACTGAACATAATCTCTGTTTATAGATTTCTGTTTATACACACAATTTTGTTCTGAACCCTGTGTCCTGGAATTTATCTTGGGAGGAACACTGTCACAAACGGGGAAGAATTAAACTCGACTATTGACGAAATACAAACAAAACATTTTAAAACTCTAATGCATAAATGTAATTCAAATGACACTTATAAACTCAGTTTGTACCTTACAGAAAACACACTTATATTTCCATTACAAAAATAAACGATTAATACCGTATAATCTATTTATTTTGGGACTCACGCAAAAGATGTAAATGCACTGTGTGGGTAAAATGCCGAGTTTTTCAGTTTGGGAACAGGTGGCACTGTTCTTGAAGGGCCTAGTGGCCAATCCGAGAAAGAAAGGAAGAATTAGGTGAGGAAGAAAGAAAGACCAACAAAGACAACTGAAACTGAAGTGTACAGGTTCTGGGATGTGGCATAGGATAGGATAGGATAGGATAGGATAGGAGACTGGGTGGGCCCCCAGAGACGGTATGGGCGCCGTGCAGAAGAGGAAAAAGAAAATCTGTTGCCTCTTCCGGAAGCGATCTCCGGCCGTCCACTTCGTAGTCTCGTCGCTAAATTGGCTGAGCCATCGAGCATACAGAAGTATGTTGTAAAGATGTGAACTTTTATTTCGCTTAGTGGGGGGTGGAGTCCAACTGGGTCCACTCGGCACGGCGGCGACTGATTGGCCTATTGTAGCCTGCCCCGGGTGATATGATGATGGAGAATTTGGTGGAATGAAGATTGGCAGGGGAAACCGAAGTACTCAGAGAAAACCCGACCCAGCGCTACTTTGTCGACCACAAATCCCACTTGACCAGACCCAGGTATGAACCCGGGCCGCCGCGGTGGGAAGCCAGCGACTAACCGCTTGAGCTATGGCGCGGCCAAGATATGAACTTGCATAACTGGGTTAGATTCCAATAACGAGTTATGATGAGAGGAAGTGGATCTTCGGTTTCTGTAACAACTGGACGTTTCTTTACCGGTGTTGCCTAGCGGCTAAGCCTCAAGCAGCAGGTGTATACCCCTGATGACAAATTGTCGCAGCCTTCAGGCCGGTGAGAATAGTCCAGACAGTTCTTTGTTGTCGGTCAAGAGACGGGCCATTCACACGCCCCATAACATATTCTGAAGGCCATTTGTTTCATGGTCAAGGGCCGTTAGTCATTTTATACACCAAGATCACGGATACTTACAACGCGAAACACTATACACCTACCGCAAATGTTTTACTTTATTTTCTGTAGTAGCAGACAAGTCCGTGAATTTTAAGGAACCTCGTTCGGTACAAAACGTGACCGCATGTGGAAAATCTTAAAAATTTGTGTTTAATTTTATTTTACGTCAGTTCAGAAGTTGGAGGTTATGTACTTTCATAACCAGCTAGTCCTGCTTTATGTTCTTGTTTGTTGGATTCTAAATGTATGGACACTTGACAAGTATAATATGCAACAGTTGAGAAGATTTTAACGATTGCAGCCGAACGGAAAGGACTACGACGACTTAGACGTGGAATAGCGGCCTCCGTAGTCTAGGGGTAACATTCCGACCTCATGACTCAAGGTACGCGGGTTCAAACCTGGCGGAGGTCGTGGAATTTTTAAGGGCGGAAAAATTCAGGGAACAAGTCCTCCATGTCGTAGATTTACGGCACGTAAAAGATCCTCATGTCTCTAGGAGACCTCTGAGCAAAATTATTAGGTAAAAACTTTCCCGCCCAAGTAGTTTCCAGTGCCTCTGGTAGATGGGGAAATATCAAGGTACCGAGGGCCGACCTCGTTGGCTCAACGGGGCTGATAGCACGCACCGTCTACCTGTAGGGTATGGGGACAGTAGAAATTAAAGGGGGATGCACAATGGACCAATAACTGGTCTAAGTGCATGGAGAAACCCACCCCCTCCAATAATAATAATAATAATAATAATAATAATAATAATAATAGACGTGGAATGCGTTGTCCCTATACAGAAGTGGGGCACATCCAGAGAATACTGGACGAGGAAGCAGACCACCCCTCAGTGGCTGGATTCGGCTGAAGATGTGAAGACAATGGGCGTTAGAAATTGGAGACGAAAATCGGGACCAGTGGAGAGCAATCGAGAAAGAGGCCAAAGTTCATCATGAACTTTAGTGCCCTCAGGAGGAGGAGGATAAGAAGAAGGAAAAAGACTGACCAAAATATACATAACTAATGTAATGGTAAGGCAATACTTTCCCTATAACAGGCCGTGGAGGCCCATAAGGCTGTGAGACGTCGAGACTCCCACATTTTCTACACAGTCTTTCCACAGATGGCGGTGAGGTTGTCAGCCTTACGCACTGGCCGCCCTTTACACCCCAGGAAGGCTCCTGGTAATAATTTCTGTCGACCCCAGGGCCATAGTGCGGCTGGAAGAATTAGGTCAGTTGAAAAATCCAATGACCTCGTCCGGAATCGAACCAAGAACCTTCCGGTTTGAAGCATAGGGCCTCAACAACCAACTGCGACGCCTGAATAAAATTTAATATAGAGGCCTATATTTAATTAGAATATTCATGTACCTGATACACACTATTGTCGGAATAAAAACTGAATTATTAGGAAATAGGTGTGTACGAAATCACGGCTGAGTGAAGACTATCCTTACGTATAAAGGTTGGAAGTTTGCTGTACCGTCGTTATCAATTTTCGGTATGTATGTTGGCGGTTAATTACGAGTAGGACTAGAATCGCTGCCTACATATTATTAGTACATCTTCGATTCAGCTTTGAAAATGTCCGTAGATAACGTGTCTTAATGTTTGTTAGGTTATCAAAGACATTTTCAAAGTTGAACCGAAGATGTACAATAAATTATTTAAACAGATATTTTGTATATTGAAGTGTGTATACGATTTTTGGACCTTTCTGTGTTTTCAGTACAAGTTAAATTATTGTAAGTCGTTATTAGGTTTGTCATCCGGTCTAGAAAACCGAAATTAACGGCCTTGGGGATTCGTTGCGCTGACCACGTGACACCCTCTATCCGCTAAAGTTGGCACTAACTTCGCCGACAAGCGGCGGTCGCTTGGTCGGTATAGTTCGCTTGCGGACTAAAACCACGGAAACAACAACAACAGTTATTAGGTCTGTCATCGTTCACATCCTCAACTTATTTGCCTCTCGCAATCGTTTTCAGTATCTCGGCGCTCTTGCATTTGGTAGAGAAGAAAAATGTTTTAGTTTGGTTCCGTTTGAAGGTCTTTTGTCTGTTCCATATAAGGTTCTCTGAAACCAAGCCGTGCTTGCGTGTTCGTTTTTCATCACGAACTATATTTCCATACTAATCTCCTTTCTTTAAAACGTTTCGCCTTTTTGTCATTTACAGGAGTCGTTTTCATTTCACGATTCCATATACAGACGTAAGCAGAGGGTACAACGGCCTCCAGAGTCCGTGCTCGCCTACTCCTCTTATGGAAGGTTAACAGTTTTAAAACAGTCAGCGGTAACATTCTTCTAGTGCTGCTGTAACAACTCTTTAACATTGGACAATTGTAATTACCGTACATTGTCCTCCATGCCCTGTCCTGGAGGTGATTGTACGCAGCAAAATAATCAAAGGCAACGCAAATAAACACCTTACTATATTGCGTGGAATTTGATACCGTAGGCTGTAGTCAACAAGAATCTTGTTTACAGTTCAGCAGTTGTCATATTCTGAGCAGAACAGGAGCCACAACAGCGCAGTCGGTATAGCGTCTGGCTACGGGCCGGGAGACGGAGAGGTCGGAGTTCGAGTCCCGGAAGGGTCACGAATTTTCTCTTCTCCGCGTCGTCCAGGCCGTTTATGGGGCCCACCCAGCCTCCTATCCAATGCGTACCAAGGACACTTTCCCCGGGGGTAAAGCGGCAGGGGCGTGAAACTGACTCCTCACCTCCACCTAGTGCCAAGGTCAAGAAAACGTGGATCTATACATCCACTCCCCCATGCTATGGTATTTTTTTTATTGCTAGTGGGGTGGGACTAAGTCCGTTGTACTGCGACCACTTCTGGCCTATGGTACCAGGCTCAGATGATAGGTGAGGGTGATTGTGGAATAATTGGTGGAATGAAGATTGGCAGGGGAAACCGAAGTACTCGGAGAAAACCTGCCCCAGCGCCACTTTGTCCACCACAAATCCCACTTGACCAGAACCGGGACAAATGTATGAATCATATTCATGCTTACTACATGTCCACCCCACCTCCCCCTTTGGTTACCCCCGTAACATGTTGTGAAAAATACAGATCACAAAGCTCCCGCTTATGGAGTATGGCACATGTTGCTGTTATTCTCCCCGGCCTCCTGATTTGAAACTCTCTTAACCTGTTTTTTTCTTAGGGTAAGGCTTCAGGCTTCACATCTGTATAAAATAACGAGCAAAATTATATATATTTTTTATCATAATCCTCATTATTTTTAGATCGGTGACGTGAAGGTATAAAAGATTCTTAACTGAAATATATAGGAAGCATTCCCCGAACTGTGTCCATTCTAACTTCACCTTGAACGCAATTTCCATTTGCTACTGTTGTTTACAAATATTTTAACTTCGTCTCATTTTCGAAGGCTTTTGATATATTTTTTTCCTTGGCACTACAGCTCCAGTGGGCCTAGGCCTACCTCCATGAACTCTCCGTTCATCTTTCGGTTTTTCTAGATCTTGCACACACGGTAGGACTCCTTGGGCGAGTGATCAGCTCGTCGCAAGGCCTCTACCTATAGACAAACACAGAAAAACGCACACAAACATCCATGCCCTGAGTGGGATTCGAAACCACGATCCCGGCTTCCGAGCGAGCGAAGACAGTGCATAGACCGCTCGGCTACCGTGACCGGCAGTGTATAAGAATAATATATAAGAATTCAGTTCGTACCTCACAGGAAACAGCCGAACCCACGATCCCGGCTTCCGAGCGAGCGAAGACAGTGCATAGACCGCTCGGCTACCGTGACCGGCGGATTTTGATATTACCTACCTATATATTACGAATCTACCCTGATTTCCGGTGAAAATTTATTAATATGTAATATGATTGCTGCGTTTTTCTTTCTAGTCCTAACGTTCTTGCATAGTGCATTAATATCATGACTAACCATTATTTTTCTGGTGGTTTGTCATGGCCGCTGTAAACCTTGAACGAACTGAACGTAATCGAATCATGGCGGGATTCGTCGGTTGTAGGCGCCAAGCCATTTAGACTAAGAGTTATTATGTAGAATCCCGCTAGAAAACTAAAACTCCATAGCCTGTAGTCCGCAAGCGAACTATACCGACCTAGCGACCGCCGCTTGTCGGCGAAGTTAGTGCTAACTTTTGCAGATAGAGGGTGTCACGTGGTCAGCGCAACGGATCCCCAAGGCCGTTAATCTCGGATTTTTAGACCGGAGCCTCTATTGTCTGAAATAGCTCCTCAGTGATCATTACTAGGCTGAGTGGACCCCGTTCCAGACACACTACTTCTCAGAAAATGTGGTAGCGGCGGGAATAGAACCCGGACCTTTGAATCTGTAGCCAGGAACTGTAGACCACAGAGGCGGTCTACTACATAGAATTCAACACACACTTATTAATGAGCTATAATAGTTATAAGTCAGTAAAATGACTGGATGGACGACCGGGATTCGATTCCAGACAGAGGCAAGGATTTTTTCCTTTTGCTAATAGGTCCAGACCGGTCTTCTGTAGGACCAGCTGGGGCATGAGCCGAGGTTTAAGAATGCGTGTAGCTCTGTCTCCAGTCCTCTGTCTTCTTGGCACAGTGCTTAGGCACAAAGATGGCAACGACTCTGCTTCTTTCTCCTACAATGCGAATTCCATTTGGAGGCCTTGGACTCTCATGTTCCTTTCATGAGCGTCTCTTTTATCCGAAGATGTAATCCGCTTTTGTTGTTCTCTAGACACGCCATGGCAAAGTAATTGGTTCAACCCCCGGTCAAGAGCTCGGCTATCAGAGATCATCGGCACACACTGCATTCTTCAGCTGCGGCCTTGGTAACATAACCTCGCACCCTCAGGCGCTGCCAGAAAGGGGGACGCATTGCACTGCTGCACAAAGAACAAGACAAGGCGTGTTTGATCGAAGACAAAGTTAGGGGGGGGGATAATAGGCCTATGCACCCAGGAAATTTCCACTGCTAATTTCCAATAGTTTTCCTCACGTTTTTATCCATACCATATTTTTCCTTTCGTTTGCAATAACTTCAGACTGGTCTAAATTTGTGTGTGTGAGGCTTCCCCTGTATTTTCATAGCGTTTATAGCTCAGTCGGTCTAGCGACGGGCTTTGACGGCCGGGGATCGGTTACCGGCAGGTGCAAAATTTGTCTCTTCTCAATAGTGACCAAATCGGCCTTGGGGCTCACCCAGTCTCCTATCAAATGGATGTCGGGGACGAGTTCCCCGGGGATAAAGCAGCCGGGACATGAAACTGACGACTCACATCCAGTTTCGAGGTCAAGAAAGGTGGAGCTATACCTCCACTCCCCCATAAGTTTACATGGCCTCCGTATTCTAGGGGTAACGTTCCCACCTCATGACTGAAGGTACGCGGGTTAAAACCCGGCGGAGGTCGTGGAATTTTTAAGGACGGAAAAATTCAGGGAACAAGTCCTCCGTGTCGTAGATTTACGGCACGTAAAAGATCCTCATGTCTCTAGGAGACCTCTGAGCAAAATTAGCAACAATTTCCCGCCCAAGTAGTTTCCAATGCCTCTGGTAGATGGGGAAATATCAGGTACCGACGGCCGACCTCGTTGGCTGAAGGGGGCTGATAGCACGCANTGGGTGTTTGTAGAAGTTCAGGCCTGTTTAATGTTGACTCGGCAACTGCTCACATCTTTCTGGTACGCAGGTTCATTATCGAATTTTCTTTGTCCACCAATACGGCAGTATCGGTTTTGGAGTTCCATATTCTGGCGTTCAGTATACGAAGATGTGTTCGGGAATGTTTTGTCTCGCGTGTAGAAGTTCCACAGAGTTTCTGTTCCTCTCTCACCGCTGATGCAGGAGCGGAAACGTATACACAGTGGAGGAGGCTAGCATATGCTGTTCACGTGCTTACTCTGCAGTGTTCCACGCCGTCTTCAGATGTCACGGATTGTGCCCTCTTGTCCGATCCGGAAATAATTCTGACGCGATAAGCCCTTCACTGTAGGAAAGCTTCTCATTCCGCAGCAATACCTCTCTTTACCTACACAGGAGAAAACAACGCAGATAAACGCATACGAACGTCTCTGGCCGGGATTCGAAACTGCGATCTTTATTATCTGGTATCAGCATGTTCATTTACTGCAGACATAGAAACCTAATTGCGTTACAGATTTTACTGCACTGAATCAGACTCAAGTCCAGTTGCCATTTTTTTCTCCTCGCTCCTTCTTTGGAGCACAGGGCTGATTCTCAGTTTCGTTGATCATTTTATTACAAACGGTAGGACACCTTGTACGAGTGATCAGCCCGTCGCAAGGCCTCTACCTAAACACAGGACAACACAAACACAGAATAAACGCATACACACACAACAAACATACGTACCTTGTGTGGGATTCGAACCCACGATCCCGGCTTTCGAGCGTGCGAAGACAGTACATGTACCCTGACCTGACCAGTTGCCATTGGATTTCTTTGAATAGTCGATACATTGAAGAACATTACAAATAAAAATAGTAAAGACAGAAAAATGCCGGTCACGGTAGCCGAGAGGTCTAAGTCATGTACTGTCTTCGCTCGCTTGGAAACCGGGATTATGGGTTCGAATCCCACTCAGGGCATGGATGTTTAGTTTGTGTGTGTGCGTTTTTTTTTGTGTGTTCAGGTAGAGGCCTTGCGACGAGCTGATCACCCGCCCAAGGAGTCCTACCGAATGTGTAAGATCTAGAAAAACCGAAGTGAACGGAGAAGTTCATGGAGGTAGGCCTAGGCCCACTGGGGCTGTAGTGCCAAGGAGAAAAAAAAAAGACAGAAAAATAAAGTTGTCCCTATGCGTAATTAATTAAGCAGTTAAGCACTATGCCATGAAGACTTGCGCAGTGGATGTGTTCCTCCGTTATTCCTGATCCCGGCACTAGATGAAAGTGAGTTGTCAGCTTCATGCCCCGTCTGCTTCACCCCTAGGGATAGAGGCCCCGGTACCCATTGGATAGGTGGCTGGGTGGGCCTCAGAGTCGGTCTGGACGCCGTGGAGAAGAGAAGAACATAGACATTACCGGGAATCGAGCTCCGGCGTTCAGCTCGTCGACATACCGACCGAGCTATCCCCTCGTAGCGGTTTTATTGGACTGATCGAATTCCAAATAAAATCCTCTGAGCAGCATTCAAAATATACTTCGCAATTTAATCTGTACCACTTCAGTAACTTCGGGCGTGAAGCATGTGGACAAAACGATATACCTCCCCAAATTGTGTTCTCTTTAACAGGTACGTGCAAAGAAAGCTAAACAGTAGACTTGAAATGTCATATATCTTCTCTTTTAGGCCTGTCACCGGATTTACGGAAGTTGGAAGTAAATTACTTATCAGAATATGTACTGTAAAAGAGGCAAATCTATCAGGCCGTGAAGACCCATAGGGCTGTGAGACGTCGAGGCTCCCACATTTTGTAGACAGTCGGCTCACAGATGGCAGTGACCTTCAGAAAGATTTCTGGTACTCATTTCTGTTAGAGGCTGAGTCGACCCCAGGGCCATAGTGCGGCTGGAAGGTTTAGGTCAGTTGAAAAATCCAATGACCTGATAGGGAATCGAACCAGCGACCTTCTGGCTTGTAGCATAGTGCCTCGACCAAGCACTACATAAGCGTGACGATTCAGCAAAGCGTATCTTTTTGTCTTCGGGGCGACCTACATAACCCATTAGAGGATAGAAGTTTTTCCTTTGTCCTTCCAGGTGAATGGTCGGATGTTGTTTTGAAGGCTGTTACTAATCCTTCCCAAGAAAAGTTCTGTCTGCTGGAAAACCATAATCACCGCTGTAGTATAATTTTTGTGAAACTTCGTTACTTGGCACTTCCAGGGTTTTATCTTCTGACATGTAGGGCCGTGTGATCCGTTGAGGGTCTACAGACGTTCCGGCAAACATGTCACCTCCATCCTCAGGATTGAGGATTGGGTCGGGCGGGAAGCAAGCAAGCAGCAAGTGTGCTTCAATCCTGAAGATGGATGCCACATATTCCTTCGAAAAGTCGGTTGACTTTCAAGAGACTACACGGCATTTTAATTGACTCGTTATCATCAGTCGTGCTAACATCTCTGTCAACATACTAAGGTTTGTAAGTTACGAAAAAAACATAATGATAGGTGACGGCAGACCCGTGTTTCCTTTGTGGCTCTGCATCCATCATTCGTGTTGAAATTCATTTGCTGCAGTTACACACCTATGAGTATTTTCTCCAGTGTTGATTGTAGTTATAACGGGAAGATTCATAATTTGCAGTCCTCACCAAATATGATGATCCAGTCAAGGAGAATGACATGGTATGAGAAGAGGAATATGTATTGGATTTTGGTGTGAAAGACAAAAGGAAACAGACCACTAAGTAGGTGTGAGGATAATATTAAAATGGATCTTAGAGAAATGGGAAGGTGTAATGTCGACTGGATTCATTTACCTCGCGGTAGGGAATATTGGAGGGCTCTTGTGAACACGGTAATGAATCATCGGGTTCCATAAAATGTTGGGAAATTCTTAGCTGAGCGATTGGCTGCTTCACTACATAATAGTCTGTTCCGTGGAGTCAGTTGATTATACAGCACAGATGAACGTATTACTTTTCTTTGTTCTTTAAGAGTACAGTGCAACGAAGAGTATTTCAAATTAGAGTTGCAGAACTTCCTGAAAGCTGCCATTCATTTTACATATACCGTATTTACGCATGTATAGGCCGTGTGCGTGTATAGGCCGCAGCACAATTTTCAGACAGAAATTATAGAAAAAATAATTTTCTTGGAATATTATTTCGGGAGTAGAAATTATTCCGAAATTTGGCAACGTTTAATTTTTTTTAATGAAGTGTGATTTCGAATATTTCGAATATAAGCCGCACCACAGTTATCCTCTTGAATTTTTGGCAAAAAATGTGCGGCCTATACATGCGTAAATACGGTATATCTGCGCGATGAGTTTCTTAATAATTGTAATAATCACTTGAAATGAAGCAGTCCTAGCGCATTCTAAGATATATTTTATAATTTTTAAGAGGGACCGAGGAAATAATTATGTAAAATAGGGATTTTATTGCATGGCTGTAGATTGGTATGGAATTTCCATTTATTATAGATCCATAATACCAAATTTCATCGAAATCCTAGAATAGTTTCTTAGAAGATCATGATGCGTTAAGACGGACCAGTATTACGACATGGCCACAGTTTTGTTCATCTTCCAAAAAACATCTGGTGTTAGGTAAATCATTCTTTTTTTCAGTCGTCAATGTAAATAGACTCTGTGCTAAGCAGGTGTGCTGGAGAAGTTGCCGAAAGAGTCAGGGAACTGTTAACACCTGTTCGTACTTACTTTATACGTATTAACATTTCATCTTTATCATGACTTATAAGGCTAATGACATTGATGGAATGGTGGAGGGGTATAATTATGTGTAACACGGAAACAACGCGATATAATCATGAGGTTCTGTTGGCGGTTGTCATGTATAGGGTGGTTCACAAATTTTGCATCCACTTCAGCGGACTTCTTAGATATTTTTTTTCTTGGCACTACAGCCCTAGTGGGCCTAGGCCTACCTCCATGAACTTCTCCGTTCACTTCGGTTTTTCTAGATCTTACACGTTCGGTAGGACTCCTTGGGCGGGTGATCAGCTCGTCGCAAGGCCTCTGCCTGTACAAAAACACAGAAAAACGTACACAAAGATCCATGCCCTGAGTGGGATTCGAACCCACGATCTCGGCTTCCGAGCGAGCGAAGACAATGCATGCTTTAGACCGCTCGGCTACCGTGACCGGCACTTCTCAGATATACCTGCGCTATTTCTGAACGGCTGGTTGTAATTTAGTCATTATCGCGAATTTCTCATGGAAAAGAAAATGAACAGGCACGTAGGACATTGTGTAATGTGAAACAACAAATTTGAATCTATGGGGATGGGGCTTTATACAGCCAAAATACGGCAAACACTGCCGGAACATAGACTGGCACACACTTTTCAGGCGGGCTTAAGTTGAGAGCCGGAGAGCTCTAACAGATGGCCATTATGTAAGGAGTTGCCGTCACATAACCGACTACCGAGCAATCTCGCCTCTGAAGAGGCAGCAACTGATATATCCACATCAGTCTTCGTTTTCTGGCGACTGTTAAACTTGAGACGTAGCAAGTAACTGTTACATATATGCATATAATGTGCTGATACAATTCTGTTTCTCCGCTGGGATTGTTCTCCACAGATTTTCACACTTCCCACTTTCATCGCGCTTTTCTTCCTCTTTGCCACTTCCGCCGCACTGTCTCGTGCACGTTTTCACAATAAATTAACGAAGCAGAGGCTTGAAATTAATTACTTACATTTCCGAGTCGAAATCTCGAAATTTCAGAAGCCGGAATTGTAATATAGACCTATAGGCGATAGGTTACAAAGACCATGCTATCTGAGCAGGACCGATCATGATAGGAACATTAGGAGCAGAAATCAGAACATGACATTACACATTCCAGTACTAATTACTGTTTAGTGTATACTATACTTATTCTTTTATTAATATTAAATTATAAAATTGTAGTTATAATTGTATTTGTTATAGTTGTAAGTGTATTTTCATTGTATTGACTGTGTGCTAGTGTGTTCTTTGTTGTTTGTGTAGTTTTGTGTGCTGTGTTTTGTTTGACTGTGATGTGTGTGTTTGTGTGTTATGTCTTATTGTAGTACCACTGCCACCGGGCAAAACCCCATTTGCATTTTAAATATTAATACTAATGATTAGTGCTTCATTGTATAAATTTAATATGCGTTATACGTATTATTTACTATTGTTATATAGTGTGTGTTTGTGTCTTATGTCTTATTGTAGTACCACTGCCACCGGGCAAAAACCCATTTGCATTTTAAATAATAATACTAATGATTAGTGCTTCATTGTATAAATTTAATATACGTTATACGTATTATTTACTATTGTTATATAGTAAGTTAATAATAAAAATAAGTACTACTTCGAATAAGAACAGAATTAATATGGGCTGTTTCATTTCATTTACAAACGTACCCTCGAAGCTTTTCACGGTCGTACCTCTATTAAAAGCATGGGACCTATGGGTCTATATACTATTCTTTGCCCCACTGGCTCTACAGCCCCATTGGGTCCTGGCCTCTGATTCTTCATTTCCGTAATCGTTTTAGGGACGGTAGAACTCCTTGGACGGGTGATCAGCTCGTCGCAAGGCCTCTATCTAAACACAGAGAAACACAACACAGAATAAACACACATACATACCAAACATTATGTAGGATTCGAGCCCACGATCCCGGCTTCCGAGCGAGCGAAGACAGTTCATGCCTTAGACCGCTCGGCTACCGTGAGCGGCATATATACTAATTATTATCAATAATATTTTTTTCTCTTTATTTTTAATTATAAGTGATTAACTGTATTAAATACTGATTAATAATTTATCCGATCCTTTGTTAACACTAAATTACGTGAGAGATAATACGTAACCTACAAACTAAATTCCTAAAGTATTTTCATATTTACGGCCTCACTGCAGATGAAATTTTCAGATCCTTGTACTCTGACGCAATCCTTGTCACAACCTAAACAACGAAGGTCCGCTAGATGTAGGGTATAATGAAAATTGGATTCTTCTGGCTTAGGAGAGGGATCAATGGCAGTATTGTGAATATGGTAATATATTCTAGGGTACCAAAAAAGGTGGAGAATGTCTTGACCAGCTAAACAACGGTAAGTTTTCTAAAGGTAGGCTCCGTTCTAAGGAACTAGTTAGTTAGTTAGTTAGTTAGTTAGTTAGTTAGTTGTTTAGCTGCCAACTTGCTGGTTGTTCTGCAGATATTTCATTGTAGTCGAGGGTCTGACCTGCCAACGAGTTCGTGACGTTTGCACCGGTCTTCTCTCGAAGGCTGTCAGTGTTGGTATTACTGAATTTATTGATTTTAAAAGCATGACGTTAGATTAAACTTTTGTGGGAAGGGATTAAGCGGAGTTTAATTTAAATCGGTCAGTTGGTTAACACTTTAATAATGAATTATTGTCATCATTTTGTTGGGCGACCTGGAAAGTTCGTCATTGCCCTGTACCGACATCTCCACAAGCGTGAGTCGTCTTATTGCAAATACTTTTCATTCTCCTGCGGCATTTCCTGAAGACATTTCTTGAATTTATGCCGAATCTTTTACCACTCTTCTGTTTATCTTCCCTTCTTGTTCTCCCCAGTGGCGGTTAATTCAAAATCCTCTTAATCTGAAAGGATTCCTATAGTTTTCTATCCATAGCACATGTCCATATCACTGTGCCCTTAATGTGACCAACTTCCTTCCAGATTTCCACACTTACTCCCTGTTTAATGTTCTACTTTCTGACTTTGTCCATTCTAGTCTCGTTATTCAGGATAATCGGTCGTCCAGTGGATACCTTCAGCTCTAATATCCACAGGACTACCCTTTGTCCTGAAAGACGTTGATCTTGGGTTTTCCTCTTGTCTTTATGAGATAGTACTGACCTAGGTGACGAAATCTTAAGTGAGCTATGGCCTCACAATCACACAGGATGTGTGTGTCTGACTCATCTTCTTGTAGGCACCTTTCACAGGTTGGGTCATCTGGCAGTCCCAGTTTGAAAAGGTGTCCTTTTAGGTGGCAGCGTCCAGTAAGTAATCCTACCGCCCATCTTAACTGAGCACTGTTTAACCTCAACAGGTCCTTCGTTCTTCTGTCAGAGGGTCCTGATATAAATCCCTTTACCTGTTTTAATCCAGTTGTTGAATCCCAGTGCTTTTTAGCGTAGTTGGTTGAGTCACTAAGCTACAAACCGGAAGGTCGCGGGTTCAATTCCCACGAGGTCATTGGATTATTTCAATTTACCCAGTCCTTCCAGCTGCAGTGTAGCCCTGGGGTCGACTTAGCCTCTAACAGAAATGAGTACCAAGGGCAGCCGGCGCATAAGCCTGACAGTCTTACCGCCATCTGTGAGCCGATTGTCTACAAAATGTGGAAGCCTCGACGTCTCACAACCCAATGCGCTTCCATGGGCTGTTACAGGGATAGCTTTACTTTTTTTCACATCTCACTAAGCGCTATGCAAAAGCTACAGTTGAAGTAACGTAGTTAAATAACCAAATAATCAACACGAGCATTGTGCGTGAGAGTGTTCCTCTGGTCTCCAGCAGCGGAAAGACTTAACATTCCTGACGTACGATAATAGAACACAGTAGAAGAGCAATGCTAATAATAGACAAAGAATGCCGTGTAATCTCTAGTATTTAGTCTCTTAGCACAGTGGCACTTGGTGTGACGTCATGTAGCGCTTGTCGACTGCACCCCTCCCGTCATCATCTTCATCTTAAGTAATGGATGCTGCATGAGAACCGGAAATATCCGAACCACTCCCCATTCGTCCCCCGCGTGGCTCTGTCGGTCTGATCTGGAGCTTGGCAGTAGTGTATTGCCATGTCAACATTACAAATGAATTAAATTTATTGTTCATGTAATATTTAGACCGAAGAGGGATGAAGTGACAGGAGGTTGGAGAAAACTGCATAATGAGGAGCTTCATAACTTGTACTCTTCTCCAAGTGTAATTAGAATGATCAAGTCAAGGAGCGTGAGATGGGCAGGGCATGTAGCACGAATGGGGAGAAGGGGAATGCATATAGGATATTTGTGGGAAAGCCATAAGGAAAGAGACCACTGGGAAGACCAAGGCGTAGGTGGGTGGACAATATTCAAATGGATCTTGGAGAGATAGGATGGGATGATATGGATCTGATTGATCTGGCTCAGGATAGGGACCAGTAGAGGGCTCTTGTGAACACGGTACTGCAACTTACCTTTTAAAACCTTTCAAAGGGTTTAGACTTTAAATCTTCTACATCACTGATGTATGCACCCTGCGTGTTTCGACCAACATTAGTCATCTTCAGGTGTCTCTAAAATTGCTGATGAAACTGTTGTGTTCCGTCCCGTAGTTTAGTTTTTGGGATATGAATATTGTCGAAACATGTAGTTTGCATACACCAGTGATGTAGAAGAGATTTGAAAAAGTTTTGAAATCAAGTTGCGTGTAAGACGGCTAATAACGAACAAGAAATAAATAAGTGATGTGCAAGAGGATGCAACAATACAATGTTATTCGACAGCACAAAAAGTAATTGTTACGACAGATTATGACGGGGAAACTAAACCGTAACAAGTGCCTTCATGACGGTATTTTCGAAAGGAAACAGGAAATACCATCTTGAAGACGCCTCCTTTCGTATTCTCATGAAATGTTTGCCGCGAGCTCACTCTTGAAGCTGTCACAGTGTTCAAACACACTCCCCATTGACGTGAATGTGACAGTGAACAAGCGTCTCTCCAAATCATATTCCTATTACAAGTCGCTTAATGAGTGACAGTGAGCAGATATACGATTTTGCAATGCGACGTTCTGCTGCCTCTGTTACTCCTCTGTTTCCTACTTAGATTTACGAAATTAGTGCCAATGTTGCAACTGACCTTGGAGAGAAAGAACAAGGTTATCTGAGTTACTTAAAGACTCATTACTCCAGTGTGAAATACAGTTGACACCTGCTTCAGAAACTTTATTTAAAAGTAAAGGTAAAGTTGTCCCTGTGCTTAACTAATTAAGCACTACGCCATGAAGGTGTATGGGGAGTGGATGTATAGATCCACATTTTCTTCACCTTGGCACTAGCTGGAGGTGAGTGGTCTGCTGAACCACGGGGAAAGCGCTCCCAGTACTCATTGGAGAGGCGGTTGGGTGGACCCCAGAGCCGGTCTGGACGACATGGAGAAGAGAAAATTGTTAACCCTACTGAGGCTCTAACTCCGACCCCTCGGTCGTCCAGCCCGTAGTCAGTCGCTATACCAAATACGCTATCCTGGCTCCTCAGAGTATCGGTAAATACACAGAATGTTCGCGCAGCTGTAGTCTTGTGCTGGAAAGTCCAACAGGACGACTTCCAATGGCAGGAACTTAACGTTAATTTTCGCTGTAAAATTTGAACAGATGACAATCATCCTTTGGGTAAAGTAAGTAAAGGTATCCCTGTAACAGGCCGTGGAGGCCCATAAGGTTGTGAGAAGTTGAGGTTCCCACATTTTCTAAACAATCGGCCCGTAGAAGGCGGTAAGGTTGTCAGCCTTACGCGCCGGCCGCCCTTTACCCCCAAGAATATTCCTTGTACTCATTTCTGTCAGAGGCTGAATCGACTCAAGGACCATAGTGCAGCTGGAAGGATTAGGTAAATTGAAAAAATCCACCTCATCGGGATAGGATCTCGCGACCTTCCGGCTTGTAGCACAGTGCCTCATCCAACTACGCTACCGCGTGCCCCCCAACCGTTGGGTAAAAGGGAGATTGAGTGTTAAATTAGGTTTGGGGTGACAATATTTATAAATTCGTATAGAAATGGACTGATGAGGATCTTTTATGTCTGTGAGACCGTGTTAATGAGAGATGAAGATGATAATTATATCATGACTAATGTGGTGACAGACAACATGGCCGTTCTTAAATGGCTTTACGTGATGGTATTCATATGTTGTAACGTGATCCGTGATCAAGATGGTTGCTGCCCTCTGTAATTTAGGGTCTTTCTGTGATGTTAGTGGAGTAGGCTATGCTGAGGCTGGTTTCAACGGGAATACTAATGGGTACCAGTTGAAACCAGTTGAAATCTTAACAGTGGATCTACGAAAGCATTTTATGTATTGCTACCCACAAGTTCATTTCTAATAGGTCATTAATTACAACTGAATACAGCGTATAGCGTCGTCTTTCGGAGTTCAACGGTGTCATATGTTGAAGCTGTCCCAAATTTTCGGCGTGAATTCCTCCAACATATGAAGCAGTTAAACTCTGAAAGCCAAAGTTACACATTAAATACAAACAGCGAAAATTATTAAAGTGAAATCCATTGTTTGCCGGTATATGTCATTACATCAATGCATGCAAAATCACTGTAAAGGTAAAAATGTAAAGTTGTCTCTCTGTTTAACTAATTAAACGCTAAGCCATGAAGGCGTATGGGGGAGTGGATGTATAGTTCCACATTTTCTTGACCTCGGCACTAGTTGGATGTGAGTGGTCACCAACCACGCCTGGGGAAAAAGCCCGTGGTATCTATTCGATAAGAGGCTGGGTTGGCCCCAGAACCTGTTTGAACGACGTGAAGAGTAAAAATTCTTGACCCCACCAGCACTCGAACTCCGAGCCCTTGGTCGTCTAGCCTGTAACCAGTAGCTATACCGACTGGTGTATCCGGGCTCCCTACACAATCACCGTAGTGTCACTAAGGTTATACATAATTAAACATTAAATTTTACTAAACCTCAGTATCGGAATGTGAAGCCAGATAAAATTCTGATACGATACTTCAAAGTGGAGAAGATAATCACAGTTGCATGGGCAGAGCCGTGGACATTGTCAAGCATGCTGATCTTGCATTTGCGGACATAAAATGGCAACAGAAAGCACATATTCGATTAGCATTCTGACGTAGGCAAACGTACTATATACTAGTAGTTACTATAGGATTCTGACGATGGTGTATGACACATAGAGATATTGGGTTTTCGGACTTTATCCATCGTCCTGGTTTTTAAAATAACTAAGAAAACACGACGTTTCGGAAACTGGATCTGTTTCCGTCCTCAGGTGAGGGAAAACACTGGACATCCAGTGACTGAGGCTAGCTCTTTCTAAGGGACCCAACAGAATAGGTGTTTTCCCTCACCTGAGGACGGAAACAGATCCAGTTTCCGAAACGTCGTGTTTTCTTAGTTATTTTAAAAACCAGGACGATGGATAAAGTCCGAAAACCCAATATCTCTATGTACTATATACTGTTTCACGTTAAATGTCGATTTTTTTGGCACTAGAAACAGAACGTCTTTAAGTTTTTGCGTCTTAACAAATTAGTCGACAAAAGAAATTAATATTTAAAGGTTAATATTTAAAGCCGTAATAACAGAAGATAATAACATAATTACTGAAATAAAAGGGAACCGGGATAGTGCAGTCGGTGTAGTGACTGGCTACGGGCTGGACGACCAAGGGTTCGGACTTCGAGTGCCGGTAGGGTCAAGAATTTTCTCTTCTCCATGTAGAACGGAACCAAGAAGACGTTTCCCACGTAAGCCACGAGACTGCTACTGACGTCACACTTCAACAGAATGTCAAGAGTGTGCACTAATTATACAATTATTTTTACTGGTGCGTCCATGCGTGTAAAATGTGATCTGTCCACACGTGGGAGGATCGGCTGTTACGACGCCATGGTGCGTAGCGTCATCAGATTAGGTGCCAAGTCCGTGGGCAATGTAGTCCTGTTTGTCTGTAGTCACTGCAACCAGCAGCGTGGTTTTGGGATTGTTGCTGTGTGGATGGAGTCAACAGCAGAGAGTTTATGGTGTGTTACTAGTATATTACGGATTTACATGACATGAATTAAGAAGGACATGTCATAAAGTACAAAGACATTTAGAATGATGCTTCTAAGATTTTACGATAACACTGATCTGTTCAGGCTACATATAAGCAACACATCATCAGTAAATCGAGTGGGTTAGCATAGCGATAGAAAAGTTGCAATGGCACACCGGTGTGACGCGGGAGATTCAGGGAAGGTCGGAACGAAACGAGCAAACAATTGATGAATATAATAATCGTCGAAATTCATGATCACCATTATTTTTAAAAATAACACAATTATTAGAATTTTAAACACAATTTAATAATTTAACAATTTAATAATTATTAAATCTCTCCTTAAAAATTGATGGTGTGCCTAGACAGCTTTAGCGCCTTGTTCTGTGTGCCGTGAGTTGAAAGGGGTTGGAAAAACTGTAAAAAAAAAAAGTAAAGGTATTCCTGTAATAGGCCGTGGAGGTCCATAGGGTTGTGAGATGTTGAGGATCCCACTAGATAATCGGCTCATAGATGGCGGTAAGGTTGCTAGCCTTACGCGCCGACCGTCCTTTACCCTCCAGGAAGTTTCCTGGTACTCATTTCTGTTAGAGGCTGAGTCGACCCCAGGGCCATAGTGCGGCTGGAAGGATTAGATCAATTTAAAAAATCCAATGACGTTATCGGAACTTGAACCCGTGACCTTCCATCTTGTAGCATAGCCCCTCAACCAGCTACGCTACCGCGTGCCCCCGCCTTCCACGCAGGAGTCTGAAATCATTTCATGTTCCGCCATTTCAGTTCACTTCAGATATTAATATTCCCTTTCCTTAACTTTAATTTTGAGGTTAAAGGTAGTTTTGTCCCTTTGGTTAATTAATCAAGCGCTACACCATGGAGACGTATGGGGTAGTTGAGGTAAAACTCCATTCTTCACTCTGCACTAAATGAAGGTGAGTGATCAGCTACACGCCCCTGCCGCTTTACTCCCTGGGAAATCGCCCCAAATACCCATTGGATAAGAGGCTGCGTGAACCCCAGACGCTGGACGCTGCTGAGGTGGGAAAAATGTCTTGCCCTTACCTGGAATATAACCCTGACCGTCCAGCCCGTAACCCGTCGCTATACCGATTGAGATGTCCTGGTTTTATGTACTACAACATGCAACATCCGTGAAATGTCAGCCACTTTGTAGTATTCATTGTTGTGTGCTGCTTCAAGTTTTGCAATGTCGCTTGATGTACACGTGCCTTACCCACGTGTCCGTCGCTCAAATCGAGGCCGTCTGCCATTATGATTCCACGACTCGTTACTGAATTTATCGCTCATTAGTGACTTGTAATGTTTTTCCCTTCTCATACAGAGTGGAAACACTGTTCTTATCGCACAGACATATATGGCCGCTCGTGTGCAATAAATTGGAGGGAGGCACGTTCAGAAATCTTTCGCTTCTTTAGCGATAGCGTTATAATTAGATTCTAAAGGGTTCTGACGATGGTGGATGACAAACAGAATTACTGGGTTTTTGAAGTTTTTCCATCGTCCGAAATTCTAGGTAATAGAGGACACGACACGTCCAGTGATTAAGATTAGCTCTTTCTAAGGGGCCCAACTGAGTAGGTGTCTTCCTGTCTCACTTGAAGACGGAAACAGATCCAGTTTCCGAAACGTCGTGTCCTCTATTACCTAGAGTGTTCTCTATTACCTAGAATTCCGGATGATGGGAAAAAAGTCCAAAAACCCAGTAATTCTGAGCGTTATAATTATTTGTAGTTAGGAGTTATAAAGGTTCGGTAAATCCTATTACCAATGAGAACCTCCTGTCTCGTTCCCAAGTCGTGACTATACATAATCTCCATCAGACGCTGGTAGGGTGATCAACTGAAGCACAATGTCATAGGCGAGACGGGCGAGACCTTAGCACCTCGAGGGGGAAGATAAATGCATACACAATTTAGTTGGACATTCTGAATTCAAGATGCATTTTGAGAGATCCTCGGTTGAAGGAGACAACATTAAGATGGATCTTAAGTAACTAAAGTGTGAGAATGATAGAATGGACTCATCTGGCTCAGGACAAGGTTCTTTGAGCAGGCAGTAAATCCGTCAATTCCATAAAAGGTGGAGAATTTGTTGACGAGCTGAGCTACTATTAGCTTCTAAAGAAGAATTCTGCACTACGGATCGGTCGGTCGGGTAAACTGCTACTGGTCTTCGTCAGCATAGTCATTCCTGGCTTTAGTCTCCTCGAGATCCATGACCAAGATTTTTGCTCGGTCCTTAATATGGACGTGTTTCGAAATTGGGCTTCCTTTTCGAGGAAGGAGGGGTCGGTCTTTCTGTGTAATACCAAATTTAATCTTAATCCTAAAAATAGTGTCGGAGATAACATACGAACGGAGAAACACGATTTTTCATTATGACCCCATCAAATTCCCTAGCTGATTGTTGATAATTTCTTATTTGTTTCCATGTTGTGACAGTTTTCATAGTTAAAACACATCTTGTTTATATATATATATATATANCTACCACAGTGAATACAAACCAAATACGATTAACAACTACAACAATTACAGAGAAATACAAACAACTGCAACAAATACGACAACAACAAGGACATCCTACCACAATGAATACAAACCAAATACGATTAACAACTTCAACAGTTACGGAGAAATACAAACAACTGCAACAAATACAACAATTACAGAGAGAAAACAAAAATACAACACCCAAAACACAAACAAAAGGAAACCAACAGTCATGGATGTGTAATGTCACGAAAGTGACCTTCCCTCCGCCCCTTTCTTTAGCCTTCGAACTCCCAGGTTGAGTGAATCCGTGATGGGCATGTTAATTTATGTATGTGCGTTATGAGTATTTTTTTTCTGGTGCAGAATTCCCTCCAATTCCCCAGTGTTTTTTCGTCTTAGTACCTCATTATGCCTTCGGATGCCCTTATGGGTCTAGTTCGCGTATCTTAACTGACTGATAATGCGGCATATATTACTGTATTTAAATGAGCCGTAAAATAAATTGACGTCTGGTACATGACACGCGAGAGAGATGGCGTACATGTGCCGTACTCGGTCGTTTAAAATAGTTTTCCCGCTTCCTGTACCGCGGCGTTCCGTCTTACGTCACAGGCCGGCGGCGTATTTGAATGTCCTGCGCGTGCCTATCGACAAGAGTGAGGAAATTTACAACGAATTAGTTTTATTTGAGGTTACTTGACGAGGCTTCGTTAATATCTATCTATGACTGTACAGTCCTTGTAGACGTTGGCAGCTTTTTTTTAGTTTCTTGATCTATACGCCTTCGGTAGGACTCCTTGGACGGGGAATCAGCCCGTCGCAAGGTCGCTATCTACACACAGGACAAGACAAACACAGAATAAACGCACACACACACACACACATTCATGCCTTGAGTGGGATTCGAACCCACGATCCCAGTGTTCGAGAGGGCGAAGACAGTTCATGCCTCAGACCGCGCGGTAATTGTGATGGGCTTCATGAATTTATAGGTTTTTATATTGTCTATGTTATGAACTGAGATGGGCGAGTTTAGTGAATTTCCGTTGTCTTTTTTCGAGTTATTATTAAGGAGGGTAATTTAAATATACAGTAAAACTAAAACCCAAAGACCAAAAACTGATGCCGGAAGCAGCGTCATCAGCAGCGACTTGAAGCACAGAGCAAATGATGCTCGAGAGGTTCAAGTTCGTATAGCAACAGGCGTGACCAGAGTGGTTTGAACGGCTGTTGCACTGCGATGTGGAAAGCAAATGGAAAAACTACCACATTATCACTTTTCCTGGATGGTCTCTTTCCAAAAACAGAGATACCATGTATGCGAACCAGAAGACGTAAGAAGATGCTGGATGACCTTGGGGACAGAAGAGGATATTCTCATTTGAAGGAGAAAGCGCTAGATCGCATTAAATGGAGGAACTGTTTTGGAAGGGACTGTGGACCTGTCGTCTGACAGATTACTGATGAATGAATGAAGACTAATTTAAAATATAAGCCTTCAATATTATGGATACAATTTGTTGAAATATATTATGAAATTAAACATAATATGGATGCTGCAGGCTATGATTGCTATCTGCTTCGCTTACTCTTCAACACTAAAGATGGAGACAACGCGCTCGTCCGGCAGGTCGGTTGATTTTTCAACAGACTACACGACGTTATATCCCAGAAAGTATAGCCTTCATAGCCACCGCTGTAAGAACCTGAATTTCTACCCAATACAAAAGATGACACAAATTCCCAGTTACGCATTAATTTTCTGTACTTTGTGCGAGGAAGGCATGTAAATGATACTGTGCTCCTCGGTCGGCTAGGGTGTCAACTCGGTTTTCTAGACCGGAGCCGCTATTTCCTTGAAATAGCTCCTNCGGATCCCACGGCCTTTAATCTTGGTTTTCTAGACCGCAGCTGCTATTTCTTTGAAATAGCTCCTCAGTTACCCTCATGAGGATGAGTGGACCGCGTTCCAGACCCACTACTTTTCACAAAATCTGGTACGCCGAATATTGAACCCGGGACCTCTGGATCCGGAGCCAGGAACTCTCACCACTAGACCAGAGAGGCTAACTTAACTGACAAGCAGCGGTCGCTCGGTTGGTATAATTCGCTTGCGGACTACAGGCCACGGAAGTTTGTTTTTGTTTTGATCTGTTAAGGTTATATACAGCTTCCCTTCTCAGTCAACAAGAATGTGCTCACTTACGAGTATCATGACTAAAATGCGGACATGCTCCCTTTTCCAGCTGAGTGATTCATTCGCAGTAAACAAGGTTCAGAAAGTTCATCCCATGCGTGGCAGGAAATACACGTTACAGTTGCTACTACTACTACTACTACTACTACTACTACTACTACTACTACTACTACTACTACTACTACGACTACTACTACGACTACTACTACTACACTTTTAGGTTACAGGTTTCTTCCTCAAGAATATCTTCCTTGTTCGCTCATATACAACGTTAATCCAGCTTAAAGCTTTTTGTTGAAGTTAATGTGGACACCTTGCCATCAGAGGCCGTCGATTTTTAATACCCTACCATCAGCAGTACCAACATGGCGACCCTAAGAACTTCAAAACCGATATCCGCACAGCTAGGCTTCAAATATTGTGTGATATAGATGTTCAGGAGAATTAAAAAGTTAAAAAATTATTCCTGTAGAAGGCCGTGGAGGCCCGTAGGGTTGTGAGACGCCGATGCTCTCACATCGAACCCGCGACCTTCCGGCTTGGAGCATAGTGTCTCAGCTAACTACTGCATCGCGTGCCACCTTTGATGAGAATTATATAATTTTTATTACAGCTCTTTCTTTATATAATGTGTATTGACAACATGGTGGCCGTGCGAAATCTATATTTAGCTCTCTGGTTGATTTCCGTGACTAATCAACAATTGAAAGTGCACGTGCCAACTTTGGAGAAAGATAATAAACATATTTAAACGTTCCGTAGGAAGGTATTTTTGTTTTCTTCTGTGCTAAACTTTAGGCCTTCAAACATGGCTACGCTTCGAAAATGCAGGGTTCTGTGTTTCAGTTGTCAGATGTCCAGTACAATTGTATACTGCTGGAAATTATGCACAGAATATACCCATTAATTGGAAAAGTATTAACTTGTAATTCCTTAATGACTAACGTCATAGTTTTAGTTATTCATTAATACTCTTCTCCTTGAAATGTTAAACAATTAAATTATCTAAACTCGGGCCCCTTGGGGAGAAGCATTTTCGTGGGAATGATGCCTCCAGATGTTATATACAGGCCTATGTCCTTCACGTGAAGTTTTCCCTGCCATTCCCACCTGAAGTTTCGCAATACTTTTACTTATCATTTCCAGCGACGATACACGGGTCTCTTGTCATCAGGACATAGCTTATCGTCACGTTACGGTTGATGAAGGCGCCCTCCACATATGGATCGCAGCTTCGAATACCTAAAAGAGAGCTAAAGGTAAAGCTATCCCTGTAACAGGCGGAGGAGGCCCACAGAGTAGTGAGACGTCGAGGCTCCCACAATTTCTAGTCAGTAGGCTCACAGATAGCGGTGGGGTTGTTAGCCTTACGCGTCTGTTAGAGGCTGAGTCGACCCCAGGGCCATAATGTTGCTGGAAGGGTTAGGTCAATTGAAAATCCAATGACCTCATCGGGACACGAACCCTCGACCTTCCAGCTTGTAGCATAGTGCCTCAACCAACTACACTATCGTGCCTACCACAGTAGCAGTAGCACTGGGAAAATGTTAAACAAGGCCTCGGATTTGCCTGGTTCTTGATAACATGGCGATCAACTTGAGGTTCCCATGAAAGGAAGGATATTCCTTTACCAGCTGAACGATAACTCCTCAGTTATCCTCAAGAGGCTGAGTGGATCCCGATCCAGACCCACTACTCAGAAAATCTGGTAATGCCGGGAATCGAACCCGGGACCTCCGGATCTGTAGGCAGGAACTCTGACCACTAGACGACAGAGGCGGTCCGCATCAGACCAAGAAGAATTAATTGTAGTGTGTAAAATAATTGTCATTGCAGCCGTAATCGTTAGCGAAATTAAGTTTCAGAGATTTACATTAATAGACCTTTGTTCTAATGCTGTTCGTTTTAGAAAAATTGTTTCCGCAGGCGTTAAGCAGGCTTATATGAAGTTCGGTGAACTTTATCGATGTAAATATTTATAGAACGATGCTTTGTTTACAGAATATGCACATCATAACCGTTTCTTATACTTACACAGCGTTGCAGAAATGAGCCTGCACCTTGTCCCTGTTTCAGAGCTGGTGAAACTGCTGAGGAAGACATGCAAATCACACTGTACGGAAACAGACACGTGTATCACAAGTGCGTTAATTTAAATAATAAATGTAATGAACCTAGCTGAGGAGCCGGGATAGCGCAGTCGGTATAGCGATTGGCTACGGACCGGACGACCGAAGGGTCGGAGTTCGAATCACGGAAGGGTCAATTTTTTCTTCTCCATATCGTCCAGACCGGCTCTGGGGTCCACCCAACCACCTATTCCGAGATCTCTTCCCTGGGTGTAAAGCGGCCGGGGCGTGAAGTTGACCACTCATCTCTAGCTAGTGCCGAGGTCAAGGAAATGTGGATCTACATATCCACTCCCCCATACTCCTTCATGGCGTAGTGCTTAATTAGTTAAGCGAGGGGACAACTTTACCTATGCAGTATAACATGATTTAGATGTGATTATGCTAGCAGGAAATTGAAGAATCCGAAATTAGTGGCTTCCCTGGAGCTAAAAGCGTGAGAGATTTCCTGCTACACCAGTCAGCTCGGTGACGCGTTCAGGACGACAAATAATTTGCAGTGACTGATATTTCTAATTTATGTGCACACCACATAGCTACGAACCGCCTCTGTGATCTAGTGATCAGATTTCCTGGCTACAGATCCAGAGGTCACGGGTTCAATTTCCGGCGCTACCAGATTTTCTGAGTAGTGGTGGCTCTGGAACGAGGTCCACTCAGCCTCGTGAGGGTAATCGAGGGGCTGTTTCAAGGAAATAGCGGCTCCGGTCTAGAAAACCGAAATTAACCGTGGGGATTCGTTGCGCTGACCACGCGACACCCTCTATCCCTTAAAGTTGGCACTAACTTCGCCGACAAGCTGCGGTCGCTCGGTCGGTATAGTTCGCATGCGATCTACAGGCCACCAAGTTTGTTTTTGTTTTCTCACATAGCTGCTATATATATGCAGATAAAGAGGCCACGTGTTTGCTGTGCGTGGGTTGGAAGCGTCTGTTTCGGTAAGGTCTTGAGCAGCGACACACCACTTGCCTTCTGCATTGACGTATCACACCCAGTAAGAGTGAAACACACCACGGAAACACTCTGGTCTCGCGTTAAGATAATATCACAGCTGACATGCAAATCAGTATTGACACACTAGAAATTGCAATAGCATTTTGCGTTGCAAACTCCTTTGTGCTGAAGACAGGGTTCCCACGAAATGTCGGTAGACTCACAGGCTTACACTATGTTATATCCCTGAAGATACAACACTGCATAGTCAGGCTGTGACATACTGAAATCAGGACGGTTTACGATTGACTGTTTGTGTGTATTATAGGTGGGAGGTGTCGTTGAGCGTTGGCATCGACGTATCATTCGATAACATGTAGTACTGGAAAGAAATCCGGGATAATGCAAGGGACGTTAATAATACTGCCACGGGTAGGGGGTACGTGTGACGGAAATGACGGGTTCTAGCTCTGATGATTGGATTTATTAGCACTTTGATTGCAAAATGCAGGAACTATAACAGTTTCACCGGATCACACACTCCTAGTTTTACACATAAATGAAGCCTTCTAATCACACTTTAAGCCTTCACAGGTCACGAACTTTCCGTTGCTCAGGAACTGATCCGTAGCGCCGTTGTTTTTAATATAACTCCTTTTCACGGACCACACGGAAAACACCGTTTTCCATTGTTGAAATGTGTTTACCGAACCATTGCATAGCAACGGTCACGACGCTGACCCAATAGAAGGCTGTTGTTCAGGTTTGTTTACCGAGCCGTTGCTTTGCAACTCTCTGGCCATCCAGGTTACAATACGAAAGCTTGCGTAACAGATGATAACATCGGTTACATGTACTGTATCTACCAAAATATATTCCGATCATGATGGGAATAGCCGTTATTGTATGCTGATTGCTTCATTGCATGCGTTGTACGGCAGGGATGTTTGTGTGTCGTCTTTCTTTCCGAGGGACAAGGAGAGGCTCAGGAATGAAAGAAAAGAAACTAGACAGATGAGGGATAGAAAGGAATAAGGAAAGCAAGAAAATGAGGTAGAAAAAGAGAGAGAATGACCGAAAGGAAAAGAAAGGATGGGAAAGGAAGGAAAGAAAAGAGAAGGAAGAAATCGTAAAGTAAAGAAACACATACGGAACTAAATACCGTTGAACCTTAGAACATCTCCTCCAAGTGAAAGGTCCACACTGTACAGAGTCTTCAAAGCTGTACTTGGGTATGACTTCGACACCTTTATTTATGTACTAAATTTTTGTTATAAAAAGATGAAAACTAGTACTGTAACAGGCCATGGAGGCCCATAGGGTTACGAGATGTTGAGGTTCCCACATTTTCTAGACAATCTGCTCATAGATGGCGGTGAGGTTGTCAGTCATACTCGCCGGCCGCCCTTTACCCTCAAGAATAATCCTGTTACTAATTTCTGTTAGAGACTGAGTCGACTCCAGGGCCATAGTGCGACTGGAAGGGAAGGGTTAATTGGAAAATCCAGTGACCTCATCTGGAATCGAACCCTCGACCTTCCGGATTCTAGCACAGTGCCTCAACCAACTATGCTACCGCGTGCCCCCAGTTTTTGTTATACGTACTGTATATAGCGTGACGCATCTCCATGCCCCGATGAGTAAAATAAAACGTAGCACATGCTTAGACTGTACAGTTACAATCAAAAGTTAAACTGTCTCGTTTCTTATTTTTCCTGGCAGTCCAGTCCAATTTTGTCCAGCTACTCGGTCAGCCACAACCACTAAGTTGCTTCTCATCTAAATATAGCCGCTCTCCAAATTACACGACGTGGAGCAAAGATAGATCCCTAATAAATTACGTCTGGTTTTTGTTTCTTGCATTTCAAACGCCAGTTATTTTCGGTGCGTTTAGACCGATGTCTCACGTGACTAGTGGTTGAGGCAGACTGAAGTTAATTTTACGGCCCACATTCTTAAGCAGTATAAACAGCAAATATTTCATCTCCTGCATTTGTCTTCACGAAAGAAGTCAAAATGCGAATTGTCTGACAGAATTATTGGTACTGATAAGTAAAGCAAAAAGTAAAGGTATCCCTGTAACATGCCGTGGAGGCACATAGGGTTGTGAGATGTTGAGGTTCCCACTTTTCTAGACAGTCGGCTCATAGAAGGCGGTCAGGTTGTCAGCCTTACAGGCCGGCCGCCCTTTATCCCCAAAAATATTCCTGGTACTCATTTCTGTTAGAGGCTGAATCGACCCAAGGACCATAGTGCAGCTGGGAGGATTATGTCTATTGAAAAAAAAAATCCAATGGCTTCATCGGGACTTGAATCCGCGACCTTCCAGCTTGTAGCATAGTGCCTCGACCAACTATGCTACCGCGATTGGTAGTGGTACTATGTATGTTAAATGATTATGTATGAACTTCTGAAGAAAATGCTGTGCTGATTACTGGAACCCAGTTGTACACGTGCATAGTCTTCGCCTCAGCCAATGGATAATGCTGAATATAAACCTAATACAATGAATCAACCAGACACAAGCTTTGAGAGACTCAATCAAATGAAGCTGGTGTAGGCCGCACTTACTCAGTATAGCAATGTTGAGTCTTGACTCATTTAACGATATTTTATCAACTAAAAAATGTAAAGTTACTTCTGCGCTTAATTTATTAAGCACCACACCGTGGATACATATTGAGGAGTTGAGCTATGGCTCCACCATTCTTGACCTCGACACTAGATGGAGCTGAGTAGCCAACTTCACGCCTTGGCCGCTTTAACCCAAGGAAGAAGCCCCAATACCGATCGTATAAGGTTGTGTCCCATAACAGGTTTTGACGCTGTGGTGAAGAGAGAACCTCCCTCACACCTGCCGGGAATCAAACCCCGATTCCTCTGCCGTCCAGTCCGTAGCCTGTAATTATTTGTAACATTTTGCCTTAAGTAACGTCGAATCATAGACTGCAAATAACGGATTAGAAAATATGAAAAAGAGAAATGGTCGTGGCCTATTATGCGATGCTGTCCAAACTTGTTAGAACGATTGGACGCAAAACAACGAAATCCAGACAAAATGGCCGGTCTCCGAGTTGACATGTGAACCCCATGACTTCCCAAGTATGGATGTTAACATTTCTGCAGTGGCTTGCGGCAAAGCAGTGCTAACTTGTGACACTTTCTACCATCTAAATTAAAGACGACCGTAATGTTGGCAGACGCTTATTAGATTAACTGACGTGGAGAAAGGTTTATTGAACCAAACCAGAATTAGCATGATGCCAGGCAAGTTTCACGTGCTAAATCTTTCACTGTGATGATCTTTTATTCTAGGAATTACAGCAGAAGGGTCTGTTGCCCGGCGCTTGTTTTCTTTCCTGCAACGCGCAGGCTCGAGGCCTACACTTCTTACATGAAAACTGCAGATGACGAAATCATACACTTCGAACACAGGACGGTTTATTTCTTGCTTTGCAATACCGCGAGTTATGAGGAGAGAGAAGATTTGTAAAATGTGAATGTTGAAAGCCCCCCCCCCCTCCCGGGNTACGTTGCGGTTTTTTAGTAGAAGCTTGGAATAGATTTTTTTTTTGTTTTCTTTTTAATCTATTTAGAGAGATGACGCTAGTGATGACGTAACGAGGAGTCTCATAAATGTCTGTTTCTTAGTTTTAATTTTAGTTTTACTATCACTAACCCTGCTCATCCTGCGAAGAAGAACGTTGGTGTTATAACGCAATTTGAATGTTGCACAACACTGGTGTATAAATACATCCAGCAGAGGCAGGAAATGTTTTCAAAGTTTCTTACACCTGCTTGAACAACTACTACGACGGATAAACTTTCAAATTTGCCTAAAAATGGTACTCACGTTTCATTCACTTACCATGCCATCTTTGGTAATGTAACGTAACTAATTTCCCCAGATGGGATGCTTTTATACATCAGTGGAATATTAATGCCCAGTGACATGTGCCTCTAGAGCGCAGTGAGTATGACGTCACCTGCAGCATATCCTAAAACAAAACCAATACTGCAACAATATTATTACAACATGTTTATGGCTTCGTGACTAATAGCAACGGGTTCCGAATTGGATGATTGGATTTATTGACACCTTATTGTACAATCTCTCTTAATCACAATCAATTACAATAACTCACAGTTAATCTTCAGCCGAATCCTTCTTCCTTGACTGCCGAGGACTTGCTCCATTCTCGTTCTCGCTCTACGACTGACTTATGATTCACGACTGGACTACTTATATAGTCTCGAGGCGGACCCCACTGAAAACACGTCCAAGTTCAAGTCACATTGCGACTGACGGTCAATCAGTCAGTAAGCCTTGGTGCCGAGCCCCATCTGGGGCTCATTACCATATATTTAGTACTGTTGAACGTTATGGTTTTGTTTTTTGTGGGGCGCCCTCTCTGACGAGAGGACGGGTCTGTCTTTTTTACATGCTACTGGATCTTGCCTGCGTAGTTTTTCTCGAGTCTGAGGCCCTTGGGACTCGCGACCATATTTTACTGTCTCAGATTGGAGACTTCCCTTTTCGTCGCCTCCTACGACTCGCAGGGTCACGGTGGAGGTATTCGACTCCGCCTCCACAAGGGTTACTCGAAAACACCTCCGTTGCCCAGCACTTGATATATGCGAACCACATAGAAAACACCTCTCCCTCTTTACAGCGCATTGAGTAGCAATGGAAGTTGTCCTATTGTTGCCCCGCGCATTCGTTGCCGCGGGAATATGTTTACCGAGTCGTTGCCCAGCGACGGGTCTACATGTCACGGCTGTCATTACAGTGAGTCCGATAATACCCTGGCAATAACAGATAGCAACTGTGAGCTGCAGGCTTCTGGTAACATATGAACATTTCAACAAACAACTCAGTACTTGTAGGGTTTGAGATTCTGACAGTAGTTGCCAAGAGGGGCGCTATCTTTTGGGATATAACGCCGTGTAGTCTGTTGAAAATCAACCGACGTTTCGAAGGAATATCGTCTCCTTGGAGAATAAGCCTAGCAAGGAATCAGCGTGAATGCAAGCAGCACGCAACTCAGTACTTATTTCAAATATAATTTTTTTGTATGATAAAATTAGTATACACGTCATGTGATTACATTGACGAGTTGTTGCTATGTTCTTCTCGTTAAACATTGGTGTGGCCTGCCCGGTATTTTGCCATTGTAGTGGGATAATGGCGACTCCTGGCCATGGTACCGTCTGCAAGTTGAAAGCAAGGGTAATACGAGTAAGACTACCTAAATTTACTGATAATCTGATATGGTAGATTTGGCATTATGTGAAGAGATGAAAATGGGTTACTTACGAGAGTCAGTAAACAGGCTACGAATGTATATAAAACTTAAAATATGTGATATTCGAACCTGGGCAAAACATTTATTAATCCACATATCCTCCAACAATACTGATACGCTTGTGGCATCTCTTTACCAATGCGTCGAAACCCGCAGCATAGAAGTCTTTGACTTGTCTCAGCCACGTCCGTATTCCGTTTCAACCTCTTCGTCATTAGCGAACCGTTTGCTACGTTTCTCAACGTAATTGTGAACCGCTTTACGTGACAGACACTTCTCACCATGAACAGGAAATATTTCCTTACGAAGATCCTTTGTATTGAACCCTTTTTTCCCACAAAAAGCCGCACAACAGAACTCTGCTTTTTGGTAGTACACGCTCAAGCACGATCGCCATTTTAACTACTGAAACCAGCCTCTGAACGTACGCATGCTCGTCTGCTACCTAGACTGTCACAAAACTGGACTGTGCTGCTACCTAGCGATAAATTGAAAACCTATTACATCAATTACTGTTGTTTTACTTCCATTTGTGACCTATTTACTGACTTCCCACGTATTTATACGTACAATGTAATGTAGAGGCTGCATCTATTCTATAAAGACCAAAACTCTGGAAGTAGTTTAAAAAAAATTCATAACAGTATGCCACTCTTTATTTATAAGAAGTTGTGCACATGTAGAGTAAGTTTCACAATATCACTATTGGACTTTCTGCAGCAGCGCTCACTTCATACTACCTAAAAAATGCATAAATATCTAAACCGTGAACAGTCTTTTAAATTATACTATGCTGATAGCGTGGATCGGTCTAGGGAACCGAGATTAACGGCCGTGGGGATCCCTTGCACTGACCACGTGACATACTCTGTCCGCAGAAGTTGGCATTAGCTTCGCCGACAAGCGGCGGTAGCTCGGTCAGTTAGTTCGCTTGCGGACTACAGGTCACGGAGTTTTTTTTTTTGATAGTGTGGAAATCCCATGTGGAGGCCGGTTAGAATACCTCCACCAACTTTTATCCAAACGAATAAATACAAACTAATCCTTTTCTTGAAGCTTTGTACCATGTGGACATGCACCGCGTTTCCCGAGTTTCAGAGACAGCATGCACCTCTGATACATGGGTGACACTGCTCACACCCACACGAAGCAAACACTCAAGAGGATAATCGATATGAAATCTTAATTAATAATAGTGAACTGCTTTAAATCATCTTACGGGGAAAAAATGTAACTGCATTACAACTCTGTATGAAAAAAAAAACAGAAGAAAATCTGATTTACAGGTGATGCTGATGTACGTAAATAAGGGCTCGCTAAATATACGCCTATAGTGTTTCCTAAACGTCGGATGTGTCATATAATTGTTATTATTTTACTAACTGCAAGTTTTCTTTTTATTTTCAGGTAAGTGTTGCAATCCAGTATTACTAATTGTACGTATGAGTGTGCAGTTGTCAAATCTGCGAAGGTTACGACGTAGTCTGAAGTCGGCTCGAAGATTTTCTGAAGGTAACGAAATTCTTTGGTCTTGAATTTGTTTCGTTCTTTAAGTTTTCTTAACGGGTAGCAGCGTCGACCGCCCGATGTTCCTTCCTTCCTCTCATTTTCTGCAAAAAACAAAAAACAACTCCGTGATTTTAGTCCGCAAGCGAACTATACCGACCGAGTGAGCGCCGTTTGTCGGCGAAGTTTAGTGCCAAATTTGCGGATAGATGTTGTCACGTGGTCAGCGCAACGGATCCCCACAGCCGTTAATTTCGGTTTTCTAGACCGGAGCCTCTATTTCCTTGAAATAGCTCCTCAGTTATCATCACTAGGCTGAGTGGACCCCGTTCCAGACTCACTACTTCTCAGAAAATGTGGTAGCGCCGCCCGTACCTCTGTATCTGTAGCCAGGAACGCTGACCACTAGACCACAGAGGCGGTCCAATTCCGGAGCAGAATTATGTAGAATACTTAAATCACTATGCACGATTTCGGCATACATACGAATTATTCTAAACGAGAACAACAACGACCGAGCCAGTACAGTCTGCTGGACGGAAAGATAAGTTGAGAAATAGGGGAAGGCTAGGCTTAATGAACTGCAGACGCTTTTCTAGCATTGCGCAAGGCTTTCGTCATGGAAAAAAGCAAAGATCTGTCTTACTGCCGTTTCTTAATCGTAAAACAAAGGGAACAAAATAAATTCGTCATTAATGAATTAAAGATTCAACCAGCGAGCAAACCTGCTGAGGTGATAATACTTCTGACTTGTATTCGGAAAGTTCTAGTTTCGAATCTCGTTTGGTACACCGACTACTCGGTGGCTTTCGTGGCTTTCTCAGTTGTTCCAGGCAAATGACAAAAATCATCACTACTCGCAGGTAGCGTAGTACTTCACACGGTAAAGGTAAAGAGGCAAAAATACCCCTATTCTTAACTAAGCATCACGCTATGGACATGTATTTGCAAGTGAAGATACAGCCCCGTGCATTCTTAATCTCGACACCAGATTCAAATTTTATCACTGGGCAGAAAATTATGTCTGTGGAAATGAAACTGGATGAATCGCGGGCCACGTCTGTTTCCGCTCCTTGCCAGTTGCATCGAGTTCGCGCGAACTCCGTTAGAGGCTCCACTTGACGGCTCTATTACGAGAACTGCAGAGAACTTCCCCATATGCACGTATCAGTGGCGTGGCCATCAGTTGGCACGGACATTAAATTTCCACCCGGAAACGACCCATACATTTTTTCTGGAAGCATGGCCATACATACCGTGCCAAACGAGGCACTTAAGTCAAGATACGGAAAACTATATTTTCAATTCTGCAGAAGCAATAACATATGACCGAAGTAATGCAACGATTGAACGATATGCTGCTGCAACTTAACCTATCTGCTGAGTCATATAAAACATTGCATCAAATGAAACGGTTGTATATGAATTAAAAGAGGCCGTGCCAAAGCGCAGGCTGTTAGTCGTCGGTTTCCCACCGCGGCGGCCCGGGTTCAAGCCCGGGTCAGGTCATGTGGGATTTATGGTGGACAAAGTGTAATTGGGGCAGGTTTTCTCTGCGTACGTCTGTGTTCCCTGCCAATTTTCATTCCACCAGTTGTTCCACAGTCATCATCATCTGTCATCAAGGGCTGGTACAATAGGCCAACAGTGGCCGCAGTACCGAGTGGACTCAGTCTTACTCCAGTAAGAATAATAACAATAATAATAATATGAATAAAAGCGAAGAAATACAACAAAAGAGAAAGAAGGAACGGACGAAAAGAATAAAGCAAGAAACAACTGAAGAAGGAAAGAGAAAGAAAGAAGGAAACTAAGAAAGAAATAGAGGAAGGGGCGATGCAAGAAAGGACGAATGAGCCTTAGGCAGAAAGAAGGCACCCACCTGATGCAGGCTGACCCTGTACCGGACATATGCACCAATCTTGCGCAGAGCAAGCAGAACGGATACACGGAAGGATGCAAATGTCTTAAACCTGGACACATTCACAGTAGCAAAGCGGATGCCAGTTTTGCATTGCCAGAGAATGCGATGAAGATGCGGCCGACCCATATTGTGCACCGTGGTCGTTGAACTGAGGATGCCGCTTAGTTTAGGGCAACAGTGGCACACGGACAGATGCTCAAATTCTTGGGATTCGATGCAATTCAGACAGCTAGCAGCAAGCACGTCTAAATATTCAATGAAATTATAGGACGGGATTACAGCTAGCATATCACGATTCACTTTCTCCGTTTACCTTCATGCCTACCTTCCTAATTCGAACCAGAATATTATACAAGGTGAAAAAATGTAAAAAAATTGCCCCTCTGCTTAATTAATTAACCAAAACGCCATGAAAGCTTATTGGGGAGTGGAGGTATAGGCCCACCATTCTTCACCTCGACACTTGACTGAGGTGAGTGGCCAGCTTCACGCCCTGGCTGTTTGACCCTCAAGGAAGGAGCAAGGGATACACATTGAATATGAGGCTGGACGGGTCCCAGAGCCAGTCTGGACGCTGTAGAGAAGAAAAATAATAACCCTTACCTCTGCCGTGACTCGAATCCTTGACATCCAGCCCGTCGCTATACAGACTGAGTTATGTGTTGCGAACATATGTGCACTTGGGCTGGTTTTCTGCAAAGTAGCTTACAGAAATACCGAACAGCGTAGCAGTTAACTGTTCTAGCAGTTACTTTGTCATACCGTGCCATGACAGTTTGTGTTCACCAGATGCATGGGTAGAACTCCTGTGAAGCCGTTATTCTGGGATCTTTGTGATTTCCTCAACCGTACTAGGAGAATGCCTCACCATCCTCATTCTGACATTACCGTAATAAATGTCTCCGTAAGCCCTGTATCAGAAAGGGCAGCCACTGAACCCTAGCAGGGATCGGTCACCTAATACGAAATAAGCATGTGCGTGTCTGAACGGCAGAGAGAAGAAAGCCCATGATTCTTCGTGAGTGGATGGGGCATATTCCTTGAGGAACTGTATCAGTGTACGGTAAACCCCCGTTAAGGGCCGCGCCATAGCTCAAGCAGTTAGTCGCTGGCTTCCCACCGCAGCGGCCCGGGTTCGATCCCGGGTCTGGTCAAGTGATATTTGTGGTAGACAAAGTGGCGCTGGGGCAGATTTTCTCCGAGTACTTCGGTTTCCCCTGCCAATCTTCATTCCACCAATTGCTTCACAATCACCCTCACCTATCATCTGGGGCTGGTACAATAGGCCAGAAGTGGCCGCAGTACAAGGGACTTAGTCCCATCCCACTAGAAATAAAAAAAAACTATTATAACGGACTGGTTGTGTACATTTGTGCATTTTTGGAGATGTTGAGGCGCTACGAAGAGTTTGTAATTAGAAAATAACTGAAAATAAAAAAGAACCAATGTAAAAAAAAACTTTGTGTAACCACAGTGTGTTTCTATGTTTATTGCATGTACGCGGTGTACTTCCGTGAGTACCCCTTCATTTCGCTGTAGCGGACATCGGCGATAATAGACACCCTGCCTCCCCATTAGGCCGTTATAACGATCCGATTTTTATCGAGGAAGTGCCCAGTTCGAATCTTGGCCGGGACATCGTCTATCCTGAGGATATTCGTGGTTTTCTTCAGCCCCTCTAGGCAAATGTCTGGATTAACCTCAGTTAGGCCAAATCCGTTCTAGTGCGTGATTCATTAGCCTTCCGGTAATCCCGTGCTACATATCTCGGTAACACGCGTCAGAAGCAACTGGAACTCCTTACTACGCGGATTGTTTTCTTCGGTTTGCTGGTAAAGCTGCGTTGTTGTGCATGGAGAACTAAGCAGGAAATTATGCCTTCCGTATATGGTGTTGAGATTTATCGTGCGTGATAATATGAATAACAACTCGTGCAATGTTTGTATATTCTTTACATTACGTCGTACTTCTCCGTTTATCATCTCTCTACAGTGTCCTTGAAAGTTTATGACATGTTGTACTAAAATGCTCTTACCGAAACTTTGTCTGCTCAGCGAATTAAGCACTACGCCATGAAGGAGTATCGAGTAGTGGATGTATAGACCTTTTTTCTTTTTACATCGGCACTAGTTGGAGGTGAGTTGTCAACTTCATGCCACGGCCGCTTTAACCCCGGCGAAAGAGCAGCCGGTGCCCATTGGATAGGAAGTTGAGTGGGCCCCCAGAGCCGGTCTGGACGAAGCGGAGAAGAGAAAATTCTTCACCGTACCGAGACTCGAACTCCAACCCGTAGCCAGTCACTATACCGACTGCGCTATCCCGGCTCCCTATACAGAAGACTCCCGATTATCCGGTACGAATGGGAAATCAATTGTCCCGGAAAATCTGTGAAAAGAATGTGTGACGTTTTAATTGGGATTTATAAAACGACATACATTTGTAAGTGTATATTTGTACAGTAGCAGTAGAGGCACAGTTGTAGCTGTAATCCGAGGCACGCGGTAGCGTAGTTGGTTGAGGATCTATGCTACAGGCCGGAAGGTCGCGGGTACAAGTCCCGATGAGGTCATTGGATTCTTTTCTATTGACCTAATCCTTCCAGCCGCACTATGGCCCTGGGGTCGATTCAGCCTCTAACAGAAATGAGTACAAGGAATGTTCTTGGGGGTAAAGGGCGGCCGGCGCGTAGGGCTGACAACCTTGCCGCCATCTGTGAACCGATTGTCCAGAAAATGTGGGAACCTCAACATCTCACAACCTTATGGGCCTCCACGGCCTGTTACAGGGATAGCTTTACTTATAGCTGTAATCCATGATTAATTATAAGAGTGAAACTTAAGGTATTACTAATTACTGATATTGCTTTCTAAACAAAGCCCTAGGATAATCCGCAAATCGAATAACCGTCCCCCAGTTAATTGGGAGGGTACGATATGTCATACATACCAGCGCAGCTGAACAGTTACGCAATTAATTGGATGATAAAATGTAGAGGATTCTGAAGGCGGAATGTTACACTTGGGATTACTGAGTTTCTGGACTTTGTCCGTGTAGTTTTATTATGTTTCCATCAGCAGGTGGAAAAATGAAGAAGAGCCTACCCAGCTGGACTCATTAGAAGCTTTTTCTAGCGTATTCAGTTGTCTGACTGCCCACATTTCCATCTGACGACACGATTTTCTTTTCCAGAATACCAGACAATGTTCTAAGTGCAGAAACATTTGAGGGTGTAATGTAAAGCAGTTGGTTGATTAGTTAGTTAGTTAGTTAGTTACTTACTTACTTAGAGAGGGTGGGTTTCCCCATGCACCGCGACCAGTTTGATCTATTGTTCTTTCCTCTATGATATTCTACTAGTCTCTATACCCTACCGATAAATGGTGCGTACCATCAGTCCCGCCGAGCAAGCGAGTTCGGCCACTTGCTTAGCGGTATCTATAATGCTTCCCCCATCTATCAGAGGCCTTAGAGACTATTGTTGGGCGGGAAACGTCCTGGAATTTGGCTCAGTGATCCCCTTTGGGGATATGAGGTTCTTTTACGTGCCGTAAAGTTACGACACGGGACACACAGCTTAAAGTCCCTCCTGGAGGACTTGTTCCCTGAATTTTTCCGCCCTTAAAAATTCGACGACCTCCGCCGGGTATTTGAACTCGCGTACCACGAGTCATGAAGTGGGAACGTTACCTCTAGACTACGGAGGCCGCTATGTAAAGCAGTTGGTTGATTACTCAGGTTTGCGGTATCAGGAGAAGGGGGGTAGAGACCTTTTTTTTTATAGACTCCCATTTTATTATGCAATCTGTAGTATACATTCAGCATAATGATATAACAGTTGAGGTGGCTTGAGGATATACGCTCATTAGCGATGATCCATGGGCTATTGGTCGGAGACCAAATTGGCGAATGGGAAGAATTAGCTAGGATTTACATAATAGATTTAGAGCTACGTATACTGAAATCTGTTAGGCAGGTCGAAGGGGTGGTGTTTCTTCAGTCTGCGAATTGATGGCGGCCTCGTGAGGCGGGATGCAAGAAGGTTGGGGTGTTTGTTGAGACGGGCGTTATATCTGGTGCTGAGACGACTAATTTCTTCTTTTACTGTTGGAATCTGAAGGTCACGGCTGATGATAGCGTTGGAAACATACCATGGGGCATCTGTTATCAGGCGGAGAACCTTTGATTGGAAGCGCTCCAGTATTGCTATGTTAGAGCTGGAGGCAGAACCCCATAGCTGGTTACCATAAGTCCAGACTGGGAGTAGAGACCTGACTCAATTTCCGAATACTCAGACCCAGAACCGAGAGATGATGATTTGAGCCCCGCCGTTCCGTCCGGATGTTCCGCCACTGGTAAAGCTATCCCTGTAACAGGACTTGGAGTCACACAGGCTTGTGAGCCGTCGAGGCTCCCACATTTTCTAGACAATTGGTTCACAGATGGCGGTGAGTTTGTCAGCCTTACGCGCCGGCCCCTCTTTACCCCCAGGAAAATTCCTGGTACGCTTTTCTGTTAGAGGCTGAGTCGATCCCAGGGCCATTGTCCGACTGGAGGGATTAAGTAAATTGAAAAATATATGACTTAATCGGGAATCGAACCCCAGAACTTCCGGCTTGTAGCAGAGTGCCTCAACCAACTACGCTAACGCGTGCCCTCTGTTCCGCCACTGGACTGCTTATATACTTCTTTGGCGGGAAACATTTTGTAAATGGTTGTGATAAATTTTTAAACACGTTGGTTAGAATACGGGGGTCATTGCCACAGTGACGACACCTGGCACACAATTCTTTTTGTTGCATATTCTATAGGCGCAGCGGACGCATGTCCTTATGCAGCTCACTTGCGGAATACGTAATATTTCGAGAGATCGATACGAAAACAAATGAATGGATCAATACTATTTACCTAACAGTGTCACACTACGAGAGCCCTCTTTGGGCTTTAGCGTCGTTTGTTTAGCAGTATGTGAAGTTTTGGCGAACATCACGGCGAATGCATCGAGGTTTAACAAGACATTTTGTACTGAACGTTTTCTTCTTTTTGCAGCAAGTACTACGTCAAGTGAATACATATGGAGTGGTTAAGTATATCTGAATTTCATCATTTAAATTACTTAACAGTTTTGTTGATGTTTGGTGTTTTAGGTCGACGTAAACATTTTTCTGGCTGTATTTATTGACTTCTTAACAAGGTGTTGAGAATATTTGGACGGAATAAAGTGACAGGAGGTTGGAGGAAACTGCATAATGAGGAGCTTCATAACTTGTACTCTTCTCCAAGTATAATTAGAATGATCAAGTCAAGGTGGACGAGAAGGGCAGAGCATGTAGCATGAATGGGGATAAGAACAATGCATACAGGATATTGGTGGGAAAGCCGGAAGGACGGAGACCGCTGTGAAAACCAAAGCCTAGGTGGGTGGACAATATAAAAGTAGCTCTGAAAGAGATAAGATGAGATGGATTGGATTGATCTGGCTCGGGATAGGGACCGCTGGAGGGTTCTTGTGAACACGGTAATGAACGTTCGTGTTCCATAAAGTGCTGCGAATTTCTTAAGTAGATGCACAATTGGTAGCTTCTGAAGAAGGGCTCTGCGCCGTGAGTGATTTATTTGGCTTCATGTCTGTCCATTGTTTACTTACTTACGTGGGAGGCTGTATCGAACTTTAATAAATTCCTCATCCTAGAAAATGTTGGTTTAAGATAAGAATTTATCTCGTTAGGTCGAACTTCTGTAGGCTTAATCCGTATTTCAAACATTATTTTGTATAGTTTAGATCCATATTCAAATAAGTACCTTACGAAATAAATAGCTGTGCTATGTCCATTATTGATTAGGTTTATCAACATTGGGTTTTACCTAATACATCGGTTTTTCGGTTAGAAGTACTGCTTACTACCCAGAGGTTTCTCTTTCGAATTTCTGTCGGGAGACGGCCTATCATGACTGAAGCTTTTCGTTCTTTTCCTCGGTCTATCCATAAGATTTCTGGTATAGAACCTTAATCAGGCTACATACGCTTCCTTCCAAATCCTTTCCAGTTCATCATTCATCAATTCTACCATTTGACGATGTGGGATTTTTCCCGGACTGAATTTATTTCTCCATAACAATGCTTTTTTTTATTGCTAGTGGGGTGGGACTAAGTCCCTTGTACTGCGGCCACTTCTGGCCTATTGTACCAGCCCCAGATGATAGGTGAGGGTGATTGTGCAGCAATTGGTGGAATGAAACCGAAGTACTCGGAGAAAACCTTCCCCAGCGCCACTTTGTCCACCACAAATCTCACTTGACCAGACCCGGGATCGAACCCGGGTCGCCGCGGTGGGAAGCCAGCGACTAACCGCTTGAGCTATGGCGCGGCCTATAACAACACTTACTTTCTAACCTTCGTTGTTCCTTTGAAAATAGTCCCTTTGGGGCTTCATACGGCTGGCCCAGAGATAGCGCTAACCTGAAGCACTTCCTGAGGTGCATTGTTTGAAAGTCGGCGAGTGCTTCCCGTGCTTGTGCTTAAACCATGGTGACTTCATTGAATCTCCTTCCCTCTAATACCATCTCGAGCTCTGGGAAAATAAGGGAGCCACAAGGCGCTAAATCTGATGTGTAGGTGGGTGTGAAATGACAGACATGTTGTTTTCAGCCAGAAATTCACGCACAAACAAGTTCATGCGTGTTGTCTTGGCGGAGGTACCTGTCCCATGAATTCAACTTTTCAGGTCGATTTTCGTATTGTGTGTGTACTGACAGCGTCATAAAATAAAAATCAAAACACGTACCTATTCTTTACAAATCATTTACACTCACAGTGCCAACTGCATAAGTAGTGCGAAAGAAAGGGCGTTGTTAAAGAAGCCACGAATCAACTAACAATAGAATTTTAACGCTGTAGTATACGCCTCTGTGGTCTAGTGGTCAGAGTTCCTGGCTACAGATCCAGAGGTCCAGGGTTCGATTCCCGACTCTACCAGATTTTCTGAAAAGTAGTGGGTCTGGAACAGGGTCCACTAAGTCTCGTGAGGATAACTGAGGAGCTGTTTCAAGGAAATAGCGGCTCCAGTTTAGAAAACTGAGGTTAACGGCCATGGGGATCCGTTGCGCTGACCACGCGACACCCTCTATCCACAAAAGTTGGCATTAACTTCGCCGACAAGCGGCGGTCGCTCGGTCGGTATAATTCGCTTGCCGACTACAGGCCACGGAGTTTGTTTGTTTTATTTTTATTATAGAACACTCATTCTGAGTACATGTTGCAACCGTGATCACTCCAAAATACGGTCACAATAGACCCTCTCGAGCAGCCCTGTTCAAGTCGATGTTAATTACGGGCAGCACAGGACCGCCGTGACGTCACGAAATCATTACTGCTGCAATTTCTATTTGTCTGTAAGAAACTAGGTACAAAATGGCCGCTAACCCCGAGAGCACGATCGGTAAGGAAGTACGCTACCATAACACCTGCTTATGCCACCCCCTCCCCTTGCTCTCGAGCAAGAAAATACCTCCATGATTTATTTTATCCGTCTTCTAGTGCATACACTCATCTATCCCCTCTTCTCACTCTCACTACATGTTTCGGCACAAATGTGCCATCTTCAGGTGCTGATCCAATCCACGACAAACTAGTTCATTGCATGCCTTGTCTATACATACTAAAATAACTAAAATATATATTTATCATATATACTGATAATTGTTAAGTGTTAAAATATTAAAATTATACACACATAATTGACACATACCCAGCAGGTTCTACAGTATAACACACGCAGTCACAGGAGCGAGACGCAACATAGAGCACAATACACGATAGTGAAAGAGTGCTCCAACAGAAGATGATAGACGTGACTCGCGTAATGAAACACGACGTAAGAATGAAATATGCCGTACAATTTTAATATTTTAACACTTAACATTTATCAGTATATATGATAAATATATATTTTAGTTATTTTAGTATGTATAGACAAGGCATGCAATGAACTAGTTTGTCGTGGATTGGATCAGCACCTGAAGATGGCACATTTGTGCCGAAACATGTAGTGAGAGTGAGAAGAGGGGATAGATGAGTGTATGCACTAGAAGACGGATAAAATAAATCATGGACTTAAATCAGTGCAACAGGACGCTAAAATATAACATTAAGAAAATACCTGTTGGCACAGCGGTAATGCGTGTGATTTAGATAACCGGGACAGTTACAGATCAGGTACCAGCTGCCCTGGTCGTATTCCTCGTTTTTATATCAGTCGTTCTAGAAACATACTAAAACACACCTTGAAGTGGGCTACAATTGCTTGTCATAATGAAAAGTTCCATCTCTTCGTATATAACGCTGCGTAGTCCGTTTAAAAAAATCAACCGACGTTTCGGAGGAACATATTGCCTCCATCTTCAGAGTCGAAAAATAAATAAAACAAGAAACTAGTTTAAGGCAGGTGGCATGTGGAGCACATGGTTGTCACTTGCTTCACACTGGTTTCATGCTTTGCTTATTCTTCGACACTGAAGATGGAGGTGACATGTTCTCTTGAAACGTCGGTTGACTTTCAGCGGGCTTCACGGAGTTATATCCCAAAGGACAGGACTCTTCGTAACCACTGCTGTGAGAACCACATGTGCTACATAGCTTACCATATTTCTCACGGTTTAACATAACCTGAATAAGTGGTAACAAGTTCACAGGATAATGGAATGAACAAGAAGCGAGCGCAGGCAGTTTTATGTCATTGTTGCTGTGAGTGGCATTTGTGCGGCGTAGTGAGGACAGACGGACGGTGCCCGCATGGCAGAGCGGTGCCAATGGCCATGTGACTGAACCCTGCACCACAGACAGTATGCTCAGTTCAGGAACTGCCCTGCCTTAAGAATAAACCTGACAAAGGTATGAGACGGTATGTCTGAATTTCCAGCGCTGTCTTTATAGAGCAAAGTGTAAGGGTGACAGAGCTTGGCAGATCCCAACGGGGGAATGGGTTCTACATACGAATTTAAACGGAATCATATCGGAAAGCAGGAATTTCTCATACAAAAGTGCTAACATTCGAGACCCTCACTTTTTTCATTCATCCATATTTTCGAAACGTAGCGCTTTCCAAGAGTTCCCGTCTCAGGTCATTCTATACACCCACTATGCTGCATGTCAGTTAAGTGTAACGTGGTAGTCTACGTAAGCCTCTATATTCTTGTGACGTTTGAGACAAGAACATTTTCTATACTACTCCGTCTCAGTTACTCTGAAACGTAGGCCAATATTTGCATGCAGAGTTATAAAATAAATAAGCTTACTCTTTATGTCAGATGGTCAGGGAATGTAGCACGAATGGGAGAGAGGAGGAATGCATATAGGATATTGGTGGGAAAACCGGAAGGAAGGAGACCAGTGGGAGGACCAAAAAGTAGGTGGGTGGGCAATATTAAGATGGATCTGAGAGAGATAGAATGGGATGGTATGAATTAAATTGATCTGGCTCAGGATAGGGACCGGTGGAGGGCTCTTGTGAACACGGTAATGGAAAATTCGGGTTCAATAAAATGCTGGGAAGTTCTTGAGTAGCTGCACAATTGGCAGCTTCTCAAGAAGGGCTCAGCTCCATGAGTGAGTGACAGATTGTAATTGTAAGTAATTATAACGTTATCGCTAATGTACACATTTTACAAATTACTAGAGCACACGCTAAGTTATTTCCAGCCCACAATGTCTTTACTAGTAGTTACCTGGTAACGGCTTCTAACAATGGAAATTCCTCTACTTCCGGGCTCAAGTCCTCTCTGAATGGCGGCTCCCTTCCAGCTGAACTAAGTCGAAGTCAGAGTTACTTAACGAGTGGAAGTTTAAAGCCAATCAGTTCGTCTTCGCGTCAAGCCCCTTGAGAATCACGACCACAGACTATTTTTTCAACTGAACCTTTGCGGTCGTCGTCTTTATGTAACAACCTCTCTGACGAGAAGATAGGTTTGTTTCTTGTGAATATCTTGGTCTTTCGCCAAGTGTACATTACACACACATGGCATGTTATTGAAAAATTATTCATTTTGCATGATATACAAGCTCTCTGTCAGTACAGGCTTTGCAAGGCAGATTATACCTATTGTATATATCTTATGCTACAACGGCAGCTTAGTCACTTGAACGGTCGTAAGCTTTCCCACCGCCAAGTTTAAGCCTCTTATATTTCCTATGTCTGGCTTCGCTCTATCCTAATTTCGAACATGTCCATTCCCATGATTTTGTATGTCTTCCACTTCCTCTTCGCCAACAATTTTATTGTACATTCCCCCGATAAAATTTTATCTAATTCTTTGCGTAAAACCAGGCAACGAAATATGCGGACGGCCGGCCTCAAAGACACCATCTCACCATAATGCGTTTGTACTGTACTTTCCAGTTCGTGCAGGAAACAGTGACAAATTTGTATCAACGTCATTATCACAGCAGCCTTAATCCTTTCATCGAACCATGTTCAAACGACATAATAGATCTGAAGTAATCTTGTCTGCAATGTGGCATTTCGGTACCTATCCACCAGACTGCACGGCTTCACATTACAGAAGACCATGACCTTGATAATAAATACTTTTATGGAGTGGTCCTGAGCCCTGCGATAATAAGATTACTTTGTTTAGAGGAACTCTGTTACAAACGAACATGACAGACTAAGAAAGGAAGCACGTTCGTGCAAATTAACTTAATCACGATAAGGCATAAGCCCTGTATGAACTCATTAACGTCCATAAATAGATAATCACGTTCAGCCTTTTTGCATCCGTTATACAGATTTGTCGAGCAAGGACAAATGCTGCCAACAATAGCTCCCAAGGCTATTTCTGGACCGCTTAAGTGACGTGAGTGACAGATTTATTTGATGAATTAATGATAGCAAACGTGTCCGGACAGAGAACACGACTTTATATATCTCTAATGCCAAACATCACGTGGAGAAACCTGTCACAGAGACCACAGACGGAATTCAGAGTTACATTAATCTTATTGAGTTTGTTTAGAAGAGCGATATTATGACTTGTTTGTATGAAGCCGTAGAATGTACGTATAATGTAGAGGATATGTCCGTCTTTATCAGTCTGTCCATCCATATAGTTTCTTCTCACATAACAATTAATTTGTTTTCGATCAAAGCATCGGGGCGTAAGCACTAATATTCACAGGATGAATTTAATTCTTATCGGTTTAGATTCAACACAGCATCAAATTTATTTCAAGGTAAAAAGGGTAAAGCTATCCCTGTAACAGGCCGTGAAGGCCCATAGGGTTGTGACACATCGAGGCTCCCTCCTTTTCTAGACAATCTGCCCGCAGATGACGGTGAGGTTGTCAGCCTTACGCACCGGCAGCCCTTTGCCCTCCAAGAATATTCCTGGTACTCATTTCTGTTAGAGGGTGAGGAGGAGGAAGAGTAGGAGGAGGAGGAGGAGGAGGAAGAAGAAGAAGAAGAAGAAGAAGAAGAAGATCCAGTAGTAGGAAGAGCAGGAGCGCTTTTCAAAATTGACCTTAACAAATATTTCCCCTTCTGGCTGTTCTGTGCTCGCGTGTCGAAGTGAAAACACGCAGTGACCTTGCCTTACATATTGCAGACATAGACTGCCCCTAACAATGGCGAAGGGAAATTCCATCATGGCCCACGGCGTGTTTATGTCGAGACATGAAACCCACCTCTTCATTAGACCAGTCATGTTTTCAATAACAGCTTCGAAACCTTGAGACTGATTAACTCTAATATACTGCACTTACAGGTAAATAAGGCAGACGAATATTTTGCTGATCTTGTTTGTAGAGTAATGACTTTCTATTTTTAAGATTTATTTGTTAGGGTTCATAACTTTCCATGACAATAGTACCAGCATGACCATGGTTTCGGCCGATCACGGTAGCCGAGCTGTCTAAGGCATGCACTGTCTTCACTCGCTTGGAAACCGGGATCGTGGGTTCGAATCCCGCTCAGGGCATGGATGTTTAGTTTTGTGTGTGAGTTTTTCTGTGTTTGTGTACAGGTAGAGGCCTTGCGACGAGCTGATCACCCGGCCAAGGAGTCCTACCGAATGTGTAAGATCTAGAAACACCGAAGTGAACGGAGAAGTTCATGGAGGTAGGCCTAGGACCACTGGGGCTGTAGTGCCAAGGAAAAGAAAATCGTGCACTAAATGCTAAGATATCTGCTGCCGTAATCCAGTGTTCAGGCTAAAAATGGCCGTGTACTCGCAAAGAATTAAAAAATTGCTCTTCAAGTTAAATGAGTAGCCACATACACAATCAGCCTTCATGTTTGCAGTTTCTGACCCCCGCTGTCGTCCAGTGGTCAGAGTTCTTGGCTACAGATCCAGAGGTCCGGGTTCCACTCCCGGTGCTACCAGATTTTTTCTGAGAAGTAGTGGGTCTGGAACGGGGTCCACTAAGCCTCGTGAGGATAATTGAGGAGCTTTTCAAGGAAACAGCGGCTCAGGTCTAGAAACCCGAGATTAACGGCCGTAGGGATTCGTTGCGCTGACCACACGACACCCTCTATCCGCTAAAGTTGGTACTAACTTCGCCGACAAGCGGCGGTCGCTCGGTCGGTATAGTTTGCTTGCGGACTAAACCCACAGAGATTTTTTTTGTTTGCAGTTTCAGTGTATCTTCTTCGAGCGTGTATAATAAAATCAGCCATTGCACACTTTTAGCAGATTAATCCTTCGGGATGCTTCGTGAAATTCCAGGATTAATACGTCACAGTTTCGGAACCTCAGTTCCAGGAAGTGGACTTCAACTGCAACTTAATTGCATCCATTTCTTGGCGTTATTCTTCAGAGCCGTCATATCCCTCTTTTCATTTCCCGTCGTTCACTTCGTAAAGGTTTCTCAGTGCGTAAAACTGGACTCACGACGAAGACGTTATGTTTACTCGGTCGTGTGTCTGCATTTTTCTCTTCCGGAAGAACTCAATATGGCTATATTTGGTACTGGGATTCCATACCGACGGTTGCAAGTAAAGATGGACGACATAATGAAGCAGACTACATCGTACTCTCATCTAATGCCGAGAAGAATACCTCCACTCCCCCATACCTCTTCATGTCGTAGTGCTTCATTGCTTCGTTAATTAAGCACAGGGGCGACTTTACCTGTAATGGCCCTGTGCTTAAGCAACATCCATTAAACGTATGGGAGAGTGGAGTTTAAAGCTCCATGCATTTGTAACCATTTTTGCATTCAGTTTTTCCGACTTGAATGTTTTGTGTATTTATCATCTCCTGCCACCATACATAAGTGTTTAATGCATGTCCCGAGCACCTCGACCTTCATGACAATAGAAGCAGTCGTGACAACACGCACAGAGGCTAAGCAGAACTTCCACAGTAGTTCAGAGAGAATAATAATTAGGTGGGGGGGGGGTCTTCGGTTGTCTGCAAAACGAGAAAATTGTGGGTTATGTTATTCTGTATCCTTGACATTGTGGTTGTCATGGATGCAGTATTTATGTGTATGTATGTATGTATTTAAGGGGTGGGCCATAAAACCCGGCCCTTGCACTGCGACCTTCAGTGGTCTATGCAGTATTTAACTAAGTATTTCTGTTGCATTCCTGCTTCATATCGCTGAATAATTGACATAAAAGCAGAGATTCTTCGAAGTTTCGTTTGACCCCAGAAGTTCAGTTTATCTAGGGGTGGAATACCCTGTTGGAAGTTCTGACCCTAGTTAGCACGGTCGGGTTCAGCTGTCGGTTCGGAGGCCTACTATACTATAGTAGTGTGGCATGCCCGCAGAAAGCCGGAATAGCTTAATCAGAAGAGACGTCCGTTACTAGGTTACGGCACTGGATAACACAATCGGCTCATAGATGGCGGTAAGTTTGTCGGCCTTACGCGCCGGCCACTCTTTACACCCCAGGAACATTCCTGGTACTCATTTCTGTTAGAGGCTGAGTCGACCCCAGCGCCTAGTGCGGCTGGAAGGATTATGTCAGTTGAAAAAATCCACCTCATCGGGATAGGATCCTGCGAACTTCCGGCTTGTAGCATAGTGCCTCAACCAACTATATTCCCGCGTGCCCAACTTTTCCTCTAGGAGATGCATTAACTTGATCATGTTTTTTATCTTATGCATCCTGTTATATACTCGTACATGATGTTAATATAAAAAATGGATCATTTTATATCATATGATTCGGCATAAACGTAATATACAAGAAATCTTTTTTTTTTTTTTGCTAGTGCGGTGGGACTAAGTCCCTTGAACTGCGGCCACTTCTGGCCTTTTGTACTAGCCCCAGATGACAGGTGAGGGTGATTATGGAGCCATTGGTGGAATGAAGATCGACAGGGGAAACCGAAGTACTCGGAGAAAACCACCACAAATCCCACTTGACCAGACCCGGGATCGAACCCGTGCCGCCGCGGTGGGAAGCCAGCGACTAACCGCTTGAGCTATGGTGCAGTCTGTCAGGAAATCCTTACAAATTCGAAATTCATTAATTCTGAATTTGCTTCTTTTTTTCGCATTACGACCTTGATGATCACATTTCCGCAATGAGCGATCGCAATCCTGCCTCATGGAGCGACAGCATAGATGACAGATACATGTAGGCCTCACGTCAGTCATAAAGGTCATTTTAAAAGGGATTTAAAATCAAAGAATTCTAGATCTAGAATACTAGGTAATGTTAGAAATTTATTTTATGATGTGCAATCTGAGTTTCACGATTCATGATCATTGTGTCATTTTTTTTGTGTCTCCGTAGCTTTCAGCTAAACATTCGTGACGTTTCCACTTCGAATTAGGACAGAAATGTTTCGTCTTGACAGAGTTTTCGTGTGTTTCTTCAGCTTCCGAAAGTCTGTTTAGTGCCCTGAAATAGAACACGATCTCTTCTTTTCATAACCTTGCCCGTTGAATATTTATAGTCCTTATATAATTTCTCATTCTGGGGTCTTTGGAGTTAACTGGGCCCTTATTCCTATAAATAAATAAATACTGTCACGCGTAGGGGTATCTGTGACTTATTAGACGGGTTTTGGATTGCATGTTTGGATTTATTGACATGTTTTACACTCGACTAGTAGCTACTCGTACTATTTACACACTTTGCAGATCATGGCCCACCCCTCATTCATCATTCATTCATTCATTGCAAATCACTAGGACACGCTAAGTCTTCCAGTCTTCACTAGTCGTATTATGGCAACGTATGTATAACAGTCTCGCTGTCACTGCAGCACATTATGAAGTCTTCTTTACACGGCGTAATTTCTTTCTTGCCATTTCTTCTCAGTTATTCTGCCAGCTGTCAACTCTGTAGACTCTCAATTCTGACAACTCACATGGAAGTCCGGAACTCAACTCAATACTAATTCTAGCTGCGTGAGATCCTCGTTATATAGCCTCGGGCCGGACCCCGCAGAAGACACCGCTTCCTGTATTGCTGCATGTTGATTCACTGCTGCAGGGATGTGTTTACTGCACCGCTGCCTAGCAGCGCGCGGCGTGGATCACAGAAAACACCGCTGTTCTACTGTTGAGCGCGTTCGTTTCCCCGGGAATGTGTTTACCGAGCCATTACCTGGCAACGAACTATTCCGGCTTTCGGGTGTCATGTCACAATGTATTTTACCTCTGCACTTGACATGGAGTCGACGCCTGTTTTATTAATTTTAACCGCTTGTATGAATCGTTAAGTTTTATGGGCTTTATTGGCGTCAAGACACGTGTCGTTTAGTCTTTTGTGAGCTGGGCAAAAGCAGCTCTTACCAACTCGAACTTCAGGAACTACATGAAAAGTCTTTATTTGTAAATTATTTATTATTAGCCGATTGACTTAAAGCCACAACGATTGATTACCACGTAATTATATCATATATGACGACTTTATTTTTACAAAATCTTGAAGGAAATGACATGGGTTCTACACCGGCCATGTTGTTCCCTTTAGAACTAGGTACACTCCGGTTACGGTCCTCATGTTGCCGGCGTAACTTGCTCTGTCAGGCCGGTAAGCACCGTGCTTTTATTCTAGGCTGTCCCAAGTTCGGAGAATTTGAGACTGAGCCCTGGGAGAATGAGGCACTTAAGGAGGAATCGTTGCTGCGAACGCTCTCTTTTGTGAGGCCAGTGTAAGGAGAATGATAAATTGTGCTGTCGCGCTAGCTCCCCATTCTGATAGGCTAATATTTCTCCATAATGTAGCGGATGGATCATTAGGATCCGTTAGCAGCATCCTGGTCGTGACGTCATGCGTCACTGAGAACTTCTAGAAAATATGTGTGGGTTTTCCTGCGTGTTATATGACCTCACGACTTCGGTTCCTGCAGAATAACCGCAACAAAGCGTATCGTTTTCACTACAGGTTCTCTAGACTGAAAAAAGAGTGCCAAAAGTCTGATAGATTCAACATTTTAGATTTTAATGTGCATACAAACAAATATTTAGAATTATTATCAGGGTAAATGTGGACGAATGCAAGGAGTAGGACATGGGCCCGTATGAGAAGTGAAAAATAAATATTGTCACGTAATTATGGTCGTGACTAATAATAACGGGGTTTGGTTTTGGATGACTGGATTTATTCATCGCTCCTTTATAAACACTTTTTTTTTCCTTGGCACTACAGCCCCAGTGGGCCTAGGCCTACCTCCATGAACTTCTCCGTTCACTTCGGTTTTTTTTTCTAGATTTTAGACATACGGTAGGACTCCTTGGGCGGGTGATCAGCTCGTCGCAAGGCCTCTACCTATACACAAACACAGAAAAATGCACACAAACATCCATGACCTGAGTGGGATTCGAACCCACGATCCCGGCTTCCAAGCGAGTGAAGACAGTGCATGCCTTAGACCGCTCGGCTACCGTGACCGGCATAATCACTCATAATCACAATCAATTACAATAACTCACAATAAATGACTGTCTAGGACTCGCTCCATTCTGGTCTGTCTCTATTCTGAACCACCATTGACCTCTCTTCTAGTCTGTCTTCTACTTATCTGAATTCAGTTTTGTTCTCTTCTTTTTATATAGCGTATCCGTATCCAAGGAAACGTCTGTTGATCACTCATATCCACGGAAACGTGTTCCGTAACGAATTGGTTTCCAAGAATCAATCTCCATGGAAATGTGTTTGTTACCTCGTTCCATAGCAGTGGATCTACATGTCACAATATAAAATTGTTCTCGGGGGACCTAATAGGAAAGAGGACACTTTGAAGATCTAAACATAGATGGAAATCAGTTAGAGCATATTTAGATCTTAGAGAAATAAGGTGTGAAATTTGGGACCGAATTCAACTGGTTCAGTTCAGGAATCCTGTGGTGGATGGACTTTTGTAATCTGTGTAATGCACTTTCGGATTAATTAGGAGTGACGGATTTCTTGGCCGGGCAAACGGCTTTCTTCATATTATTATTATTTATTTTTACTATTATTATTATTATTTAATTAAACTGCAAATGGGTTTTTGCCCGGTGGCAGTGGTACTACAATAAGACACAACACACAAATACACATAATACACAAAGTAAAACACCACACTCAACAAAACAGCACACAAAACTACACAAACAACAAAGGACACAATAGCACACAGTAAATACAATGAATATGGACTTACAACTATAACAAAAGGAATTACAACTACAATTATATAAATTAATATTAATAGAAGAATAACTATATCAGTAATAGTATTGGAATGTGTATTAAAGACGTTACACCATGGAAATAGTTGATAAATAATGGGAGAATGCACTAGGATGCAGTGGACTGAAATGAAAAATTGAAGAATTTTCATGGGATACACGCCTTTGGTTAGGGTGGACAGTATTCATGTGAGAGATCTGCATAATTTGCTATGAGACAGAATAAATTAACATTTAAGTTGACAGAATATCTAGATAGAATGTCAGAACGAAAATTAATGGGAATCCATTTAGAATTGCCCACCAAGAAGATCAGAAGTTGCTATGAAGCCGGACCAGAACTGTGCCCTATATTTGAAGGCAGAAAGGAAACAAATTACGAGTTCGTTCGAAATGTTTTAATAAGCATATAGTGATCTGAATCAACAACAGGTCTTTGAGATGTTCGAAATACAGTCTGAAACAAAAACAGTGTATGAAGAGATCGTGTAAGAGAAATTCCGGTCTATTAAATTAATTTTTAAATATGTTCCTTTTGTATGAATCAGACCAACTAACGGTGGCCTAAGAAAACTAAATTTTTGTATGAAATTAAAATGTCACGGACGAAGTAAGGTAGATACAGATAATTCTAAGATGTTTGAGGTGTGTGATAGTAGATAGCTACCTGTATACCAAGCCAAACGGCGTCACATCCCAGAAGACCTTCATGGACATCTATACGTTCCAGAAACTAGAGCATTATCGGATGTTTGTTCTAAGATATGTTTCTTGTAGAGGAATATTCAATCAGCACTTCTGTCAAAGCAATATAGCTAGCCTCAGTGTTTCTGCTGTTCATATAACTGTGCAAGTATTGAAATGCACACTCTAAAGGACTTCAGGAAGATGTGGTTAAGTGAGAAATATTTTATACACCCAGTCTGTGAACGAAGATCAGATGAATAGGTAGTTTGGGAAGTCTTGGCATAGCCGGAAGGATGATATTGAACTGAATATTCGAGAAATAGGATGTGGAAGTATTGATTGGATTCAGCAGGGTCAGGATAGGATCCAAGGGTGGATTCTATGAACACGGCCGTGTTTAAAATTCTAAGAAATTAGGGTATAAATTTTATCAGTTAAAATGCCATAAAGATCTAAACTTCGAAAAAGGCTCTGTATCGTGAAATAAATAAATAAATAATAATAATAATAATAATAATAATAATAATAATAATAAAGAGACGTTATTCATGTAGCAGGCCATGGAGGCCCATAGGGTTGTGAGACGTCAAGGCTCCACGTTTTCTAGGAAGTCGATTCACAGATGGCGATATGGTTGTCAGCCTTACGTGCCGGCCACCCTTTACCCTCCGGAAGATTCCTGATACTCATTTTTGCTAGAGGCCGAGTCAACCCCAGGATCAATAGGAAAATCGAGTGACGTCATTAGGAATCGAACCCACGACCTTCCGGCTTGTATTATAGAGCCTGAACCAGTAACGCAATCGCGTGTCCCTGATGATGATGATGATGATGATGATGCCAACATCAACAGCAGTAAAAACATTATTCAACTCTTCACTTAGGCAAAACAATGCTACACAGAATAACGCACACACACAGGAACCTTTTTTTCTATTATTGTTGTCACGTGTTTGCTAGGTGTAACGCGTCAAGAAATTTGTGCGGGTTCTCGGATTTGGCGAATACGTTTATCGGACAGTCACTTTTACACTCGCAAATACAATTTTTCACGCTTATAACATGTGCGGACGTTTCTTGTTCAATGTTACAACACTCTTGCACTGCTATTCTCAGTGAAGTGTCTCCTGCTCGGAGCTCAACTGTCCTTAGCTCTCGTCGGATATGAACAAACGTCTATTCTAGCCGGATATGAACTCTTATATCCTGCACTCGGACTGAATAGGGAACACCTTGTCGAAGGGTTAATTTCGCCCGTTGCTATGCAACTGCCTCTTGTTGCCGCGGGAATACGTGTCTGTCTCAAACAGTTCGTTTGTAACGGTGGAAACCCCACTGTTAGACTTAAATCTCCGGGGCAACGATTTCCTAGGAATTGCTAGCCGTTGACTCGTGATGGACGTCTTATAGTCCGGCTTTCAGGCAGCACGTCACAGTATTATTTTTAGTGAAGTAAGACAGTCCACTTTGTACTGCGGCCACTACTGGCCTATTGTACCAGACCCGGGTGATTTTTTATTGCTAGTGGGGTGGGACTAAGTCCCATGTACTGCGGCCACTTCTGGCCTAGTGTACCAGCCTCAGATGGTAGATGAGGGTGATTGTGGAGCAATTGGTGGAAAGAAGATTGGTAGGGGAAACCGAAGTACACGGAGAAAACCTGCCCCAGAACTACTTCGTTCACCATAAATCCCACATGACTAGACCAGGGCCCGAACCCGGGCCGCCGCGTGAGAACACCGGATCCTCACTCCAAACCGGTATCCTAATATCCGAGCTGTTCAAAAGAGTGTGCGGCTAGCCTGAGAGGCCAGTGATTTCGCTTGTTGCTGCTGCTGCTGCTGCTGTTGTTGTATATTTATAATTTAAAAAATGTTCGCACGATTTTGTTTCTTAAAGCCTGAGGATGAAAACAAATGTGGGTGGTGGGAGGAACATCGATTATTACTATACAGAACTTGCACTTAAATAATAAAAATAAAGTAATAAAAATAATAATAATAATAATCCATAGGATTTGAGCAATATGAAGACGTAGACGTAGGTGGGAGGATAATATTAAGATGGATCTTAGAGTAATAGGATGCGCTGATATGGACTGAATTCGTCTGGCTCATGATAGGGACCGGTGGAGGGCTCTTGTGAACACGGTAATAATCTTTCGAGGTCCATAAAATGTTGGTAAATTCTTGAGTAGCTTCTCAAGAACTCAGTTCCGTCGAGTTAGAGTAGGAATACAAATATGAGCTACAGGAACATTGGCTTTATGAGTTATTCTCGGAACACCTTGCTCCGTTTCTAGTGCTTTTTATGAAAATTCACCACCTTAGTTCATTTGTACCGAGAGACTTTGAGTTCATATTTTATGGAGCTGAGCCCTTCTTGAGGAGCCGCCAATTCTGCAGCTACTCAAGAATTTCCCAGTATTTTATGGAACCACAAGGTTCATTACTGTGTTCACAAGAGCCCTCCACGGGTCCCAATCCTAAGCCAGTACGATCCAATCCATACCATCCCATCCTATCTCTCTAAGATAAATTTTAATATTGTCCACCCACCTACTCCGGTAACCGAAATTAAGAAGGGCTGTTAATTTCATATGTCGATTGCTGCACCCAGTGTACAAATGAAACCGTTAAATCGGTACTTAACGCTTTTTAAGATGAGTTTTATTTAGCAAGAATTCCGTTGTTGGGTTTTTTGATAGTTAACTTGATTCGATGGTGAGTCTTACAGACGAGCATATAGCAAGAGACACCCAGATTTAAATAATCAGTTTATTCATGGATTATTTAATGACGCTGTCAGTTCAGACTGTACAGCCTCGAATGATAGGATGATTAATGATACTTCACTCAGAATAATAATTACAGCGGCTACTGCTCTCGCCTGAAGCATCAGGATGTGTCCGTGACACTGTGGTTGTCTTCACTCCTTTATTTACTTATTTTTTGTCTACTTAACGATGCATTCCACATCTAACATTATACAGGATATAGACAGAGAAAAAGTAACGCTATCCTTACAACAGGCCGTGGAGGCCCATAGGGTTGTGAGGCGTCGAGGCTCCCACATTTTCTAGACAGTCGACTCATAGATGGCGGTGAGACTGTCAGCCTTACGCCCCAGCCGCATGGACCAAAGGACAACAATGATGGGCATTTTGTCTGAGAACAGCGAAAAGGAATGCCCAAAGTCATTTACAGAGCTCATAAAGCTAGAAGAAAAAAGATTTTTGCAAGGCGTCTGTTACTTTAAACAGTATTCCTATATTTATATAAAATGGATACGTAAGAAAAGTAAAAGAAGTAATTGTACTGATTATTAACAGTACTCTCAGATTTAAGTTAAGATTATATTATGAATCACGGGAGACCGCTGAAATACAGTAACTAAGATGTATATGAAAATGTACTACAGAAGGCCGGATGGGCATTGCCTAGGTCTTTTTTGCATTTAGAATATTTTTTTCCCACAGTAAAAAATCAACCTCCCTTTACGATTCTTGGTACTCATTTGTGTTAGAGGCTGAGTCGACCCCAGGGGGAGGTCCAGTTAATGTTAAGTCATTAATTTAACAGAAAAAAAAAGACGATAACACGCATGCGCAAGCAGTCAGTCCATGGCATAAACGTGCAGACTTTTTATTTTGCTGTTGTAACAGGTTTTTGTCTAATCAATAAACGTCTGAATTCATCGGTTAGCAATTTTGCTTCGTATTCGGGAGGTTACGGGTTCGATTCTTGCTCCGGAAACCAAATCATGGCCTAAAGTAGGCTATATTCAGTTCCTTCCAAATTCTTTCCAATTTATGATTTCGTAATCCTACCATTTTTGCTATATATAAAGTACGCAGATTAAGAAACAAGGAAACAGCAACTGTTATGTAGGATTTGAGGTTTCCACTGCAGTGACTATGAAAAATGCCGTCTTCTGGAATGTGGCGCTGCAAGCAACCCGCTCACGCTGGTCCCTCGCTCGCGGATTTTTCTACCCCGAAGATAGAGGCGATATGTTGCTCCGAAACGTCGGTTCACACAAAATCTGCACGGCGTCACATCCCAGAGGATGGTATTCTTCAGCATCTATTTTGTTTCTGGACATTATCCATCGTCCGTTTTTATTTGAAACACAACATGTCTCCGTCTTCAGGCGGAACCTACTCAGTTAGGGCCAATCGATAGATCTTGTCCCTATCTCCGGACACCTGCACCAACTCAAGGTAGGGTATACAAACCAAGCACATCACAAACCATCTGTGAGAGTTAAGACAAACATTAAAAGCACTGATAGAACTCCGCGCGTATGAAGCCCAGCACCAGAGTACTATCAGAATAGAAGTCATCACCAAAGAGACAAATTCTCTGTATGGTTCCAAAACACAGTTTTCCCACTCAATCTACACTGGACGGAGTTGCGGTTTCCTGAATTTTGTTGCGATAACGGAAGTCCAGAGCGAGAGATGTTCAAACTGGATTGACTGGTCGGTTGGTCTATCAGAGACATGTGGGCGGATTCCTTCTACAAGACCTTCGCTTCTTTCCAACATATTTTGTGGCTTTCTTCTGTGATAATTTTGATTTTTCAGGAAAGAGCAGTAAGGAAGCATGTACCGTATTTACGCATGTATAGGCCGCGTGCGTGTATAGGCCGCAGCACAATTTTCAGACAGGAATTATAGAAAAAATAATTTTCTTGGAATATTATTTCAGGAGTATTACACCCTGTATTACTAATTATGAATATAATTTTTTTTTAAACGAAGTGTGATTTCGAATATTTCGAATATAAGCCGCACCCCAGTTTTCCTCTTGAATTTTTGGCAAAAAATGTGCGGCCTATACATGCGTAAATACGGTATATTATATCGAAACTCCAAAAATGGTAGATGTCAGCATGGCAGGAAGTGAGCTCTTAGCTTATAATGCAAAGATATATGTTCTATTACTAACATAACCTACCCGTACTATAAAGAGTACAGATTGCATTTTATCAGCATGATGCAGTTGAATTATGAATTACCCCAGATATCTGTCATATTGAGGTCACAAGATCTAATCATTAACGCTAATTAAATGGAATCGATCAGTGCTCGAATCCGAACAGGGCTGTACACTGTGTGTTCACTAACCGTAAAGAACTTTGATCACGGAACATGATAGCACGGCGATAATGCAGCCGGAATAACAACTCGACACGGTTTGTGCTTGTCAAAATCGCTTCTGGCTTTCCTCGTTTTGGCTTTGAGGATGCTGGTGTAAGGCGGCCATGACAGGAATCTTCAAATGTCAACTCGATTACTGCTTGAGCATCTTGAGGTGCTCCCACACCTGGTACAAGTTACGATTCATAATACCGGGTGATTCTGATTACTATCGGGGTTTCCGTTTATAGACCACTGAAACTCCGACAATAATTTAGAATCAACCGGTATGTTTAGCATTTTATGAGACATTCTTTGCACATGATAGTGACATCGTTAAAGATATGCCTAGGCTATGCTATCATAGTGTCTGTCAGTCCGTTCATTGCTAGTAATGTCTTAATAAATTGGAGGATTTTGAAGCAAATTAGTACAGGCATTTGTCACTAGATTTCATCACTTGTATGTGTTTAGATTCCTACATTACGAGTGTGCGAATTTCGGAGGTGGGAGTGACATCTCAGAGACCACTATCGTAGCTTCCTGAAATGTTATGTGATAATAGGTACCACACACGGTACGCATAGCGTAGCACAGAAGTAAATTGCTGCTGCCCTTCGCCAGTACAGTTGTTCTTGGTTTTGGACCCCGTCGGAACTCGTGACCAAATTTTTGTCCGTTTCACTACCATTTATGTGTTTGGAAATGGGGCCTCAAATGGGTCAGTCGTTTTTCAACGTGGTTCCTTAAATTTCTTTTTAACTTTCGATGAAACTGAGAAGAACCTGAACAGAATACATGATTCCTTCACAAATATTGTAAGACCTGGAAAATTCAGAATGTCGCCTTTCGACCACCCGGGATTTTCCTTCTCTTTTAAGCCCTCTGTGTGGAAGGAAAGGGCGCGCTACCGTCCGTCTACCATATCTTCACTTATTTTTATGAGTGTATTTTCTGTTCTGGAACCGTCTCTCTGGTCTAACGGTCAGAGTTTCTGCCTACAGATCAAGAGGTCCTGGTTTCAATTCCCAGCACTACCAGAGTTTCTGAGAAGTAGTGGTTCTGGAATGGAGTCCACTCAGCCTCGTGAGGATAATTGAGAAGCTATTTCGAGGAAATAGCGGCTCAGGTCTAGAAAACCGAGATTAACGGCCATGGGAATTCGTTGCGCTGACCACGCGACACCCTCTATTCGCTAAAGTTGGCACTAACTTCTCCGACGACAAGCGGCGGTCAAATCAAAGAGGTGGAAAGGCATGTAGCACGAATGTGGGAAAAGAAGAATGCACATAGAATATTGGTGGGAAAGCCAGAAGGGAAGAGACCACTGAAAAAGCCAAGGCGTAAGTGGGTGGATAATATTAAAATTGATCTTAGAGAGATAGACTGGGATGGTATGGATTGGATTGATCTGGCTTTAGATAGGGACCAGTGGAGGGATCTTGTGTACACATTATTGAACTTTCTGGTTCTATTAAATGCTGGGAAGTTCTTGAGTAGCTGCACAATTGACGGATCCTCAAGAAGGGCTCAGCTCCATGAGTGAGTGAGAGAGTGAGTGAGAACTTTCTTTGTTTTTTCCCCGACGCTAATTGTACTAATGTACTGGAGAATATGATTCGGAATACCCAGTGCTATGGATTACACATAATTAATTATTAATTAAAATATAAGATGTTATTTAGAGCAAAAATAAATGTTTCCGTCATATGTCCTTAGAAAGCGGGTGATGCCTAATTTAAGTTACCATTTTACGGATATGTGTGTGTGGTAATGAGAATTTGTTGCTTGGTGAGCTGTGTTTTGTCTAGCCCTGGAATCAGGCGTGATACAGTCAGTTTCCAAATGAAGAGATGCCCAACTCAGCATGACAGCCCTCCCCTTCGTATCGACCGCATATGTCGCGGGAATGTGGGAGCCTCGACGTCTCACAACTCTATGGGTCTGCACGGCCTGTTACAGGAACAGCTGTTCGTTTCACCGATGGCCAATGCTGAGGTGTGATTCCCGTTCTTACTCAGTGGTAACACTCACACGTGTCGACTCTTTTCGTGCGTCAAGAAACTGGGAAGTACAGCTTGAGGGCGGGACATCAGAAGACCGAATTGCTAGAAATATAAACTGAAAAATACATTTAAAAATATCTCACTGTACAGCTATTCGGTTAACTCTGTACGAGGAGGGCACCTCGGGCATGCCTCACTCGAACCTTGTCGGCGGTTAGTTCGGTTTGTGGGTCTAGCGATCGTGATATTACTAGTAATGGTTGTCCTGAGCCCCTGTGGGCAAGGACAGGACAAGCTTCCCTCTGCTTCCCACACATTTCATGTGTGCTGTATACAAGTATATAAGCACGTTATATGCGAGGCTCTTCGAAACTCTCCTTTCGCTCTTTGGCGTTTTCTTGTTTTCATAATTTCTCTTCATACACAATTCAAATTACCTAATTGTAACAGTTTAACAGTTATATCTTATGGGACATAACGCCGTACAGTCCGTTGAAAGTCAGCCAATGTTTCGGAGAAACACGCCGCCTCCATTTTCAGAGTCGAAAAATAAGGCAAACAAGAAATCAGCGTCAAAATAGGTGACAAGAAAAGCGTTACATTCTAGAAAATAGAACTCCTCATAACCACCTCTGTGAGAACCTCAAATCCTCACTCATGGAGCTGAGCCCTTCTTGTAAAGCTGCCAATTGTGCAGCTACTCAAGAACTTTCAAGCATTTTATGGAAGCCGAAGGTTCATCTCCGTGTTCACAAGAGCCCTCCAGCGATCCCGATCCTGAGCCAGATCAATCCAATTCATCCCATTCTATCTCTCTGAGATTCATCTTAATATCGTCCACCCACCTACGCCTTGGTCTTCCCAGTGGTCTGTTTCCTTCCGGCTTTCCCACCAATATCTCCTACGAATTTCTCCTCTCTCCCATTCGTGCTACATACCCTGCCCACCTCATCCTCCTTCATTTGATCATTCTAATTATACTTGGAGAAGCATACAAGTTAACCTCGAATTATACAAAGTTTTAAATTAGTTGTAAAGTCGAAAAGAATGTCACTTTCAAGGTTTGCATGTTCACGTTTTTCATCAGTGACGAATACTTTCCTTATATAACGTTAATAATGTTTAAGTAACAGCGTAAAAAATTCGTGCTGGTGCGTTCATTCATGACGAGAGACGCGACTTTCATTCTAAACTTACAGGCTTCTCTCCGACGTAATATTCTGCTGCTTATTCGGCGTTAAGTAAATTAAGTAACAGAAAATTCGCTAAATTGTCTCATGGCTGCCGTATTCCCGTAGTTGGGATTTTGAAAATATCGGCGTCAGCTTTACTTTACGGCTGACGGCAATCAGTTTTCTTGAGACCCACGACGCGGTATTTTATTTTGTTCTTCAACCGAACACTTGCGATCATAATCCTTTTGTAACATCCTCTCTGAGGAGAGGATGAATCCCTCATTTACAGTTGCTGATGGCTCTCGCCAGTATAGTCATTCTCGGGTTCCAGTCCCGCGGGACTCATGACCTTATTTTACTGTCTCAGATTCGAGATTCCCCAAACCTGGAGGGCCAGGTCCCCGTTTTTATATCCCCCAGGAATAGGGTGGTCCAGTTATTCCGCCCGGCACTTGGTTCCCTTTTCGTCGCCTCCTACGACTCTCAGGTCTAAGGTGGAGGTATTCGAACCCACCTCCACACCTGGTGAAATTGTTCTTATGCTGACCTTCATGAAAATCTGTCAAGTTCCCTGACAACATTTTGAGAAAAGCAATGTGATATGCCTCTCTGTTACAGACTTTTTCTTTTGAAAGTTAAGTACGAACTAATGATGAGGTTCGTGTCCTAGAGGAACACACGGAATAAAATTATGTTATTTTCAAGGATCAGAAGAGCTCTGGAAATTGTAAAGCAATAGAAAATGAACATTGAAAATTTACAAATTGGTTCAGTCACCTCAGAATGTTCTCTCCTCCATGTCGCCCAGACCGGCTCTGGGGTCGACCCAACCTCCTATCCAATGGGTACCTGGGGCTCTATTCCCTGGGGATAAAGCGGCCGGGGCTTGAGGCTGACTGCGAGGTCAAGAAAAATAGGGATATATACATCCACTCCCCCATACGACTTCGTGGCATAGTGCCACAGTGCCATTAAGCACAGTAAAGTAAGTAAAGGTATCCCTGTAACAGGCCGTGGAGGCCCATAGTGTTGTGAGATGTTGAGGTTCCCACATTTTCTAGATAATCGCCTCATAGATGGCGGTAAAGTTGTCAGCCCTACGCCCCGACCGACCTTTACCCCCAAGAATATTCCTGGCACTCATTTCTGATAGAGGCTGAGTCGACCCCAGGGCCACAGTGGGGCTGGAAGGATAAGGTAACTAAAAAAAAAAGAATCGAATGACCTGATCGGGACTTGAACCCACGACCTCCCGGCTTGTAGCATAGTGCCTCAAGCAACTACGCTACCGAATACAACTTGTATATACGTCGTAGTTTCGTTGTCTCGTCCTTGTTTTCTGGCGCTCCCACCTCACTGTGTTCCTGTCACCCCTTACAGTGAAGTGGTTACTTTAGCCAGAAAGCACTTCCATGCAGTTTGCAGAGTGTTCTTGTCGATACATATGAAGTATGCACATTTTGATTGGAGGGCGTTGTCACTCGCTTCCTGTGCGTGGCTGTTGAATGATGCAACTCCACTAATCATTACAGCGGATGTATCGATTTATGTTTGGTTTACTTGTTACGTGAATCTGTTCCTTATCGCTCTGTTATGCAGATTTCATGCCTTCCTCCGGATAAACAAGTTTCGTTTTAATGAAATTTGTGCTGCAGAATTAGGCCTTGACTGTTAAATGGAATTTCATATAACACTTTCAAGTCCAGTGGTTACTATGTGTACCACCTGCTTTAACATATTAAAACTCTGCATTCTGCCCACAGAGTACATTTATGTGTTCGTATAATTCACGCAATAAACAGCGGTTGTTTTCCCAAACGGCATTAACCGGATGGATCTTGTAGGGGAGACGTAACGTGTTTCCGGTGAGGTACGAGCTGAATACTTATATATTATTTAGGAGAGATTCGGTCTTGCCCTCCCAGTGTAAAAACAGAATTTCACTATAATGAAGCCCTTCTATTCGCTTCCTAAAGCTTCGCCCTGTCTCAAACATACCTCTACCAGGACGAGCGAGCATTGCCTGGGAACCTCAAAACCGGAGATTGAAAGTAAAGAAATGTTTATTTCCCCCCTCCTTAAACATAGCGTCTCTCACGTCTCTCACTACCGTCCCCCCTATCTCTTATCTCTGTCCCCCTATTTTTCGTCTTCAAAGAATTATTAAACGTTTACACATCTGCCCCATCTGCGTATCATTCTGAACTCCATTTGAAAATCCAATGATATTAACAAGGGCTGGTTAATATTCACACTAAGTAGAGACATTTCCGCCTACCACTGTGGCCGCGTGGTCTTAGACGTGAACTGTCTTCGCCGGCTTGAAAACTGAGATCGTGTATTCGAATCCCACTCGAGGCATGGATGTGTGTTTGCGTTTATTCTGTGTGTAGGTAGTGGCCTTGCGACCGGCTGATCCCCCGTCCGAGGATTCCTACCGACTGTGTATAGGATTAAGAAACTGAAGAACCTGCCAGGGTCCAGCTAAAGAACTGCAGAGCCACAGATAGACGTAAACATTTCCGTTGTGCACCGGATTCTGCAAATGCATAAGAAGGCAAATCTCTTGCAATTTATTTATTTGCACTAGCACTAGTTCAGACTACTTAGTGTCGCATGGTAGGATGACTGATGAATAATGAATTGGAATGGATTTGGAAGGAAGCGATCTTGACAGAACTGAGGTACTGTCCCAGAATTTTCCTGGAGGGACTGAATAAAATCAGTCTCAGTCAAGATGATCGATGTCCCGTCCGAGATCAGAACCGCGCACCTCCAGATTAGACGTCAGTAGCGTTACCGCAATCGTCAGCTCTCTTGGTCAGATCTCCTGAAAATTATTCATCTGCTCGGACATGGAAGTTTCTTCGTAAAATTACCCTTACACGAAGTTGAATAGAAACCGCAATAAATAGACAAGAAGAATATAGGATTTGAGGTTCTCACCGCGGTAAAGTCAACCGACGTTTCGGAGGAACATCGCCTCCATCTTCAGGATCCAAGAATAAGCCGTGAAAGAAACCATCGTAAAAACAGGTGGCAAGTAGAGCTCTGAAGTCGGACCCAATTCTCCGTACTCCGTGAAACACGCGCGCAGGATTCAAACACTTATTTACTGAGTGAGAAGCAGCAGTAAAGTGCATTGCCTTGCGCCGGCGCAGAATGCTGATGGAGGATGACACGCATGAAACATAAACAGATGACAAATCATCTGGAGACACGTCACAAAGGAAAAACACTTCTTCAGAGTGTGCAACTCATTAGGAACTTTCCTGTGTACTGTGCTACTCTACGGATACAAGCGAATATTATTTTTCTGTATTATCTGCTTGTTTGGTTCTTACTTTTACTGCGAGCGATACAGAATTGGCGCCGGCTACGTAAATCTGAGCAAACTGCCCGTAATGATAACGCACCTAATTCCATGTTGTGCTCTTGTGTTGTTTCGTAATTTTGTTCAATGCCACAGCGCTTCTGATACAAGAATCTGAACATGATTCTTAGAAGCTCTGAAACCAAGGTCATTCATACCCTGCAGAAATAATTCCTGTCCCTGTGCCTAATTAGTTTAGCACTATGAGATGTGTGGGAGAGTGGAGATATAGCTCCACCACTCTTGACTTCGGCATTACATGGAGGTGAGTGGTTAGCTTCACGCTCCTGCCGCTTTACCCCCNGCCTCATAGATGGCGGTAAAGTTGTCAGCCCTACGCCCCGACCGACCTTTACCCCCAAGAATATTCCTGGCACTCATTTCTGATAGAGGCTGAGTCGACCCCAGGGCCNTCCTGCCGCTTTACCCCCGGAGAAAGAGCCTCCGGTACACATTGGATAGGAGGTAAAACGGCAGGGGCGTGAAGATGACCATTTACCTCCTAGTGCTGAGATCAAGAATGGTGGAGCTATACCTCCACTCCCACATATGTCTTAATGGCGTAGTGCTTAAGTAATTAAGCTGTAGGACAACTTTCCAGAAAGAATGTCGTAAAGAAAAAAAACCGTTTGAATCCCATTGTTGTAAAAAAAACACTAACACGTGAAGGCCCATAGAGTTGTGAGACATCGAAGCTCCCACATTTTCTTTAGACAATCGGCTCATATATGGCGGTAAGATTGTAAACCTTACGCGCCCGCCGACCTTTACCTCCCAGGAAGATTGCTGGTACTCATTTCTGTTAGAGGATGAGTCGACCCCAGGACCATAGTGCGGCTGAAAGGATTAGGTAAATTGGAAAAAAATCCACTTCATCAGGACTTGAACCCGCGACCTTCCGGCTTGTAGCATAGTGCTTCAACCAACTATGCTACCGCGTGCCCCTCCTGTTGTTGTAATCAACATAAACTCTTTATTTATTCATATGTACGAATTATGTATTATTCATAACTATTTCTGACATTATCTGCGCTTTCAACAGCCCAGACTATGGGCCATATAGAGCCAAATGACAGGAAGATCGGTGAATGATCAATACGAAAGGATGTGGCTGTGTGTGGCCTAATTTGAGGTACAAACTCAGCATTTGCTTGTAGGGACAAACTAAAGTAAGTAAAACGTCAGTCGGCGGCCGCGCCATAGCTCAAGCGGCTAGTCACTGGCTTCCCACCGCGGCGGCCTAGGTTCCATCCTGGGTCTGGTCAAGTGGGATATGTGGTGGACAAAGTGGCGCTGGGGCAGGTTTTCTCCTAGTACTTCGGTTTCCCCTGCCAATCTTCATTCCACCAATTGCTCCACAATCACCCTCACCTATCATCTGGGGCTGGTACAATAGGCCAGAAGTGGCCGCAGTACAAGGGACTTAGTCCCACCCCACTAGCAATAAAAAAAAAAGTCAGTCGGGACAGTCGATCTCAGGGCATAGATTTGAAACCAGGACCCCACAGATACGAAGCAGGATTACAATTCACTTACAAAGGACGTTGGGTCAGATGATCTGTAAAGTATGATAGGAAATCCAAACTAGAATTTTCTTTTAGAATTACAGCATTCCGGTTACAAGTTCAGCACCTAAGCAGTATTTTACAGATTACATAAAATGAACGTATAATAAGGAAAGCATATCCTAATGATGTCCTGACTGAGGTTCTGTAGGAGAGTGCTAAGCCTCCCCAGTCAAATGCTGGTACGTTGAAAGCAGGACACTGACCCTGCCATGTCCTTCTCAGTTCAGGAACAGTGTCATTCGTGTAACCTGCTCAGTATCTGACACTATCAATCGGATTCTCTTTTAATTCTTAATAATTCGGCAGTACTTGAGACAGCGAATTAATTATCCTTGAACCTGCGGAATGCTAAGCGATGCGGTCACTGCACTTACATATTTATGCAAAGAACTCACTCTTGGCAGCACATTTCAACGGAAGAGCGCACTGATTGCTTCCACTGCAGTAACTGAGAAGCATCGTTGTCAGCTACTGAACCTCTCAACTTCTGATTGAAATTTGCTTGTCGATTTCATTCACTCGGATAATGTATCTTGTTTATTCCACATCATCAGGAAGTTGAAGGAAAGGGCGGATGGGGTTCGAATTTGATTAGTTTCGAGTTTGCAGAACGCATGTGTGCGCTTAGATTTTTTATTTTTATCTCCACGTGTCTTCCTTTTATTGGAAAGGAACGTAACAGTTCCAGGAAACTTGGCGAAATAATACATGAGGTGATAGAAACCTCATTCGCGGGTATGACAGGATATATGTTTGATTGGGTCCGTTCTTTGTCGTATTTATTGTTTCTGTACGTAATATCTGCTGCTTAACGAGCATAGTGGTAATTTTCAGAACTGGTTATCCCACTACATGCCCTGATGTATACTTAAACGCCTTCAGATAAGGATTTTACAGCACAATGTTCAATAAAAATATAACGGCGTGTGTTCGACATTTTTTTTTCCCCCTTGGCACTACAGCCCCAGTGGGCCTAGGCCTACCTCCATGAACTTCTCCGTTCACTTCGGTTTTTCTAGATCTTACACGTTCGGTAGGACTCCTTGGGCGGGTGATCAGCTCGTCGCAAGGCCTCTACCTGTACACAAACACAGAAAAACGCACACAAACCTCCATGACCTGAGTGGGATTTGAACCCACGATCCCGGCTTCCGAGCGAGCGAAGACAGTGCATGCCTTTGACCCCTCGGCTACCGTGACCGGCTGTGTTTGACATTAGTGGTCATAATTTCCAACTCTTGACTGATTTTGTTAAGAGTTACACTCCATTAAGTGCCAACGTCAAATACATCGGCCTTAGTTTCCCTTGAATAGTAGCCCTACTGTAATCCATCACATAGAGATAGCTAAAATAAGCCGAGACTATAGCGGAATGCGTTCAAAGTGGTCGCACGGTCTGAGGCATGAACTGTCTTCGCTTGCTGGAACGCTGGGATCGTGGGTTCGAATCTCACTCGAGGCATGGATGTCTGTGTGCGTTTATTCTCTGTATAGGTAGTGGCCTTGCGACGGGCTGATCCCCCGTCAAAGGAGTCCTACCGACTGTGTATAGGATCAAGAATCTTTAAAAGCGACAAAGGCCCAAAAATTGGCTGTATAACCATAATAATAATGTAGTGGAATAATCAGTTGTACCAGTAAACATTGCGCTCGTTAAATAGAAGATATTAGATATAAAAACACAAGTTAATATGTGGTAAGTAAAGTAAAACTATTCCTGTAACAGTCCGTGAAGACCCATAGGGTTGTGAGACGTTGAGGGTCCCACACTATCTAGACAATCGGTTCAAAGATGACGGTAAGGTTGTCAGCCTTACGCGCCGGCCGCGCTTTACTCCCCGGGAAAATAATTAATTCCTGGTACTCATTTCTGTTAGAGACTGAGTCGACCCCAGGGCCATTGTGCGGCTGGAAGGATTAGGTAAATTGAAAAAATCCAGTGACCTCATAGGGACTTGAACCCGCGACCTTCAGGCTTGTAGCACAGTGCCTCAACCAACTACGCCAATAAAGTTACTGACAGCAGACAGATCGACTGAGGGTTCCATTCCATACAAGGGAAGGAATTCTTCCCTTTGTCATCACCAGCGCCCTGATTTTGATGACCTGAAAATGTTTAAAAAATGACCGAAAAAAATCCAGAAAAATGACCTAAAGGAGAAAAGAAAGAACACTTCGCTTCCATGTTATTCACATTTCAGAAAACATATGAAGAAAAGTTCCCTAAACTGGCCAAAAATGACAAGAAATACTCTTAAAAGTCCAAAAATTTACCAAAAAATTACCCCCAAAATGAAAAAATGACCTTAAACCTAAAAATGTCAAAAAATGACAAAAAATTACCTATAAAATTTACATTTCTGTAACCAGCAGCTCATATCCGAGATTTATATATTTAAGAGCCTAGGATACAAGGAATAAAAGATGACATGTCATCAAAATCCGGGCCCTGGTCATCACATACAAACCGGCTCTGAAACCCAAGCAGTGGCCGTTAAAATTGGGTCAGTGCCACTTTCGCCGAGGAGTAGAGCGGCCGGTAAATGGAGCTAAGCCAGGGATACACGAAGCTGCATTTCCGTCCCGTGTACTGAGCCTAGGCACATTGGCAGAACATGTTAGTTAACGCGTCGTGTTGCGTTGGGCTATTATGTGAGAGGCAGAAAGCCCCGTTTACAAGACGATTCGTAACAATTTTGAGCCTAAACCACAGCGACGAGCAGGGGATTATGATCTATATGGTAATACGAAGGAAACGTATTTGTAGGAAATAGGGTTGTGTGTCTCCTGTCTGTTTCCTTAATTTAACAAGGGATATAAATCACCACCACTTTCCTGCATTCATATACAAAAAAAAAATATTACCGATGTTGAATCGTTTTATCACCAATTAACGAATAGTTAAATTAAAATTCCAGTCAGTTTTATTAAGGAGTTCTGAATAAAGTTGCATACATGGTGCGTTGATTATAAAATTTCTAGTCCGTGACAAAGATCTAATTCTCATTATAGAAAATTAGGTAAAGGTATCGATACAAGACTGAATATTACATCGCCATGACACATAGGCATCCTCTCTGGCATACGTGTGTGGCGGGCTAGCCTAAGAAGCGCTTTCTTCCTATGTCCAAAATTATATAACTAAAACATATTTCTTTATGGGACACTCTGATGTCTGAAGTTCATCTAAATATTATTCACAAAGATAAACCAGTTAATATTCTTTAAAGAAATAAATCGCTTATTATTCTGACTCTGTAGGCAAAATGGAGAGCCTTATTAATGTTAGAGCAGGTGATGAATATATTGTCACGGGTCAGTGACCAGGCAAATGGTTTGCATTGGCAATTGGATTTGTTGAACGCTTGTAAATACAGGTAACTATAACAGTGTCACTAACCTACACACTCTACAAATCACAACTACAGACGTTAAGGATTCTGCGTCTTCACAAGGCATTGCTAGGTAACGGCTCCCAACAATGGGTATTCCACTGCAACCGTGCTCATATCCTTACCGGCTGGTGACTGTCTCACAACTCCTCATGACCACAAGGCTCTAGCTATGTAGCCTCGGCACGGACCGCATCTAGCGTTTCTCCAATTTTTGTCACGGGCCGTTGCCTAGCGATAGCTCGCTTGTTGATCGAGCCGGTACCACGCAACTAACAGTGTTTAAGTAGTCATGTTACAATATAATAACCGTGCTCATTAAAATCTAAACGGTCAACGTTTCGTTCAGGAAAATTCAGTCTTCCTCGTGGGTATAGTTCGTTTGTTTCAATAATGAAGTTGCAGATCAATATTCTGAGACGTTACATGGAAACGTAAGCCTAATGTTTGGCGGAAGTGAGTGTCGTATGTCAGGCGGTGCGATCGAGTATTATAGTGAAGTAACATCTAGAGACAGGATGGCTTGAGTTCGATGCTTTTCAGGAAGGTTGGGATCTATCCCTACACCACCCTCAGGACAATTGTGGGACCCATTCAGTGGGCACCATATGATCCTTCCCATGGCAAACAGAGGAGGTCGGCCACTCACTTTAGGCTAGTGTCGAGGTAAAGAATATACGGAGCTTTACTTACTTGTCCACCATACGCTTTCATGATCCGATATTCCAACCAATATTTTGTAGATATTCCTTATTTATCCCACCCATGTCACCCTTACCTTTCTTAACCAAATTGTCCTAACCATTACTTGGTGAAATTTACAAATTGTGTAGCTCCCTCATTACGTGATTTTCTCCGTTTTATTACTATTCCAGTTTCGTTGGACAATACACGGGAATGGTGGAATACCTTATTAAAATAATCTCAATTGATATACATGCTACATTTTGCTACAGGGTTATTCAAAATGTCACATGACATTTAAAATATTGAGTGCACAGATGTCATAATTAGTGGCGCCATGAAATAATGCTCACACGGGCGCAGTGCATTTAAAATTTCGAACACCACTCCCCGTGAATTTCTTCAACATTTAATAACAATATTGTTTTTATTAAACACCCTGTATATGTTTTATGGAACTTGGCATTAATCAGCAATAATATAAATTGCAGTCTAATTCTTAGTGATAAAGTCTGCGTTTGCCCTTGAACTGTGTCTGAGGACTTAACGTAAAATTAAGGAGACATTGGAGAACAAAGCAGTCACAGAACAGACAGTTCTACCGTTACAGTGCGAAGGTACACTGTGAAGAAGCATGACACAGGCATCCACTGTATCAGTCGCAGACCTGTTCAACACGTGATTTTCCTTTCTAAGGGATGAGGTGTTCTGCATTCTAAGTAGAATCTGTTACGGTCGGGCTGAAAGCAGAGCTGTGCTGTGGCCAGCCACAGGCTTTGAGCCGTCAAGTTTCAAATTGTATTAATGTTACGAACTATCTCTATCCTGAGACAAAAGAAAGGAGCTCCATGGAATGACCTCCACATCCCCTTCGAACTGTTGAAATTCCCTCTCCAGAGTAGCTCCCTTCGGTTCTCTTCATCCTTGTCTGACGAATCTTCGTGGTAACCACGTAACTCCCGATAGCCATCCGTGCTTGCTGCCTGCTTATTCGTGGCGATTGTTTGCTTGGCTTACTCTTCTACACTGAAGACGGAGGGACATCTTCCTCAGAAACGTCAGTTGATTCACAGGTTAACTTGGCGGTATGTCCCAGAGGATAGAACTCATCACAGTCACCGCTGTGAGAACTTCAAATCCAATGTATATTTTAAAATTGTAGCATGTAGACCCGCAACGGCCGTTACTAGTCAGCGGCTGTAAACAGTAACAGAGGAACGGTGTTTTCTGTGTGGTTCGTGCTGAGACGCTATAAGCAGGACTAGTTAGTGGAGCAGGTGGCATACCAGAAGGACAAGCGGGCATTGCCTGGGAACCTTCAAAATCGGAGACATAGTTTCTTCCCCCCCCCCCAATGTAGTATCTCTCACTACCACCCCACTTCTTCTTCTTCTTCTTCAGCTGCTGTATCTGTGTGTGGAGCGGGTGGAGTGAATAAGTCAGTCAGGAGTTTGTTGATGAGTGACTGAGTTAGATAGCCGCTGGAGTTCAGTTGCTGTGAGGAGCGGTTAGCTGAGGCCGGGGACAGTTCGGGAACCCAGAGGAAGGGGAACGTTCGCCTTTGGAAGC
>NW_019734964.1:708834-802928 GCF_002891405.2 Cryptotermes secundus
TCATCACAGTCACCGCTGTGAGAACTTCAAATCCAATGTATATTTTAATATTGTAGCATGTAGACCCGCAACGGCCGTTACTAGTCAGCGGCTGTAAACAGTAACAGAGGAACGGTGTTTTCTGTGTGGTTCGTGCTGAGACGCTATAAGCAGGACTAGTTAGTGGAGCAGGTGGCATACCAGAAGGACAAGCGGGCATTGCCTGGGAACCTTCAGAATCGGAGATATAGTTTCTCCCCCCCCCCCAATGTAGTGTCTCTCACTGCCACCCTTCTTCTTCTTCTTCAGCTGCTGTATCTGTGTGTGGAGCGGGTGGAGTGAATAAGTCAGTCAGGAGTTTGTTGATGAGTGACTGAGTTAGATAGCCGCTGGAGTTCAGTTGTTGTGAGCAGTTGCTGTGAGGAGCGGTTAGCTGAGGCCGGGGACAGTTCGGGAACCCAGAGGAAGGGGAACGTTCGCCTTTGGAAGCCGCTACCAAGCAACTGTTAGTGCAGACTGTAACAAACTTATAAACCCTATTGTGTCCTATAGTGACTTGTGAAATGTGTAAAACAATGAGAGAATAATCCTTTTATTTACGAGTTGTAAGAGTTTAGTAAATTAAGTTACCAATCCAAAGCGGCCTCCGTAGTCTAGGGGTAACGTTCCCACCTCATGACTCAAGGTACGGGGGTTCAAACCCGGCGGAGGTCGTGGAATTTTTAAGGGCGGAAAAATTCAGGGAACAAGTCCTCCAGGAGGGACTTTACGCCGTGGGTCCCGTGTCGTAGCTTTACGGCACGTAAAAGAACCTCATGCCTCAAGGAGGTCTCTGAGCCAAATTACAAGGACGTTTCCCGCCCAACAATAGTCTCTAACGACTCTGGTAGATGGGGGAAGCATCTAGATACCGCTGAGCCAGTAGAGGCCGAACTCGCTGGCTGAGTCGGGACTGATGGCACGCACCAGTATCGGTAGGGTATAGAGACTGGTAGAATATCACAGGGGGACGTACAGTAGACCACCGGTCGCGGTGCATGGGGAAACCCACCCCCTCCAATAATAATAATAATAATAATAATACCAATCCAAACCCCGTCTGTATTCACTAAGATCGTAACAGTATTTCTTCTTGTGCTAAGGAGACTGGAAGCTTCCATTTATTCGTGTTATATGAACTATGGCTATTATCGAACTCACCTCACAGGGCACTTCGTACATAAACTCGGCAGTACAAACGGATGTATCAAAACAAGTGAACCAATGCAATAAATAAGGTTTATTCAATTTATATTGTTATTATTAGTTAATTTTACCTAATATGGACTTTTTTGGAGATGAAATCTAAGTTTAAATTGAAGAAATAAACAATGCGAAATGATTACAACAAAATAACCATAAAGTCGCCAGTAACTTAAAGTTATAATTCCATTAAATAATTACATTACAGGCTGTTTCGTACGCGGTAGTGTAATTGGTTGAGGCACTATTCTACAAGCCGGAAGGTCACGGGTTCCATTCCCGACGAGGTCGTTGGATTTTTTCAATTGAACTGATCCTTCCAGCCGCACTGTGGCCCTGGGGTCGACTCAGCCCCTCACAGAAATGAGTACCAGGAATTAAATAAATAATTTTCCTGGGGGTGAAAGGCGGCCAGCGCATAAGGCTGACAACCTTACCGCCATCTGTGAGCCGATTGTCTAGATAATGTGGGAGCCTCGATGTCTCACAACCCTATGGGCATCCACGGCCTGTTACAGGGATACCTTTACCTTTTCTTCTTCTTCTTCTTCTTCATCTTCTTTTACTCAGAGGTCTGTTTCGTACCCTGTTTCTGTGCATGACTCTTTCAGAATAATGCAAACAATTGCAGGCAGACCGATGTACACAGGACGGACTATAGTTCTCAACGTTGTCCCCTTGACTCTGAGCCCTGTGTACTCTCGTACGCTCTCAGGGCGCAGAATCGGTTTGACTGAACAGCTTTATAAAGGGCGTTTGGGCTACGAGGCGATTATGCAAAGTGACTACGGCGCTCCGATTGTTAATTTCCGGTCTGCACAAAATGTCTCCCAAATTGACTGCCAGGCATCAACGGACATTACGTAAGAATCGGCGCTATTTTCCGCTCGTCTTTTTTTTTCTGCGTGTTCTTTAAAATTGTGTACGTTCACACGAATACAAGCAGACAGAGATTTAAATTTTAATGAGAAGCATAGTAAATCAAATTAATGTTGATGTTTCTCTGTTGTTACTAAGTTAAAAATTTCTCAAAATGAGACAAATGTATCAAGAAATTCTCTTTTTAAAGGGGTAACATAAGAACTAGGTTATGTCTCTAATCACCTTACTTTCTGCTGAGTAATATTATTTGTTCTCTCTCTCTTTCATGGGGATGAGACTGAGTCCACTTGGTACTGCGGCCACTGTTTGGCTTTTTGTACCAGCCACGAATGGTGATGAATTTGGATTGGCAGGGGAAACCGAAGCACTCGAAGACAACCTGCCCCTAGTGCCACTTTGTCCACCACAAATCCCACATGACCTGACCCAGGCTCTTACCGAGGCCACCGCGGTGGGAAGCCAGCGATTAACCGCCTGAGATATGGCGCGTTCTGCTCAGTAACGCACTGAAATACTGAGTTAATTACATTACATTCGTCGGAATTTCTCATCTCATCCATGCGTGCTACATATCTCGTCCATATCACCCTTCTTCATTTAATCCTCACCAAAATTAGACCTCCCATACCAGCTTTAACAGATATTCTGCCGGGTTTTGGTTAAATAAATAAGGGGATAATTGAATGGACGCAGTTCCCTTATAACATCTGATTATCTCGCTCTCTCCTCTTGACTGAGATTTTTCGCAGTTTTCCTTAGTCCCGCGAGGCAAATGCCAAGACAGTTCAGTGATTAGACCACGACCTTTTCCCTCACAAACCTTTGCAATTGATTCCACGTCCTGAATCTCACAATTCGAAGCCATGCAGTCTGCGGTAGGCGATCGTCATAACATAACCCACAAAATAACGAAAACCGATGCGGCTGTGTAGGAAGTTCCTCTGATGTAAAATAAAGACGCGCCGTCTCCAATGTTAACGTTTGGTTGTATCCGCTCCATACGAAACAGAATATTTTACAGTCAATAATTGTTCAAACGGGACCGCCTCTATGGTCTAGTGGTCAGAGTTCCTGCCTACAGATCCAGAGGTCCGGGTTCGATTCCCAGCGCTACCAGATTTTTCTCAGAAGTAGTGGGTCTGGCACGGGATCCACTTGGCTTCGTGAGGATAATTGAGGACATATTTCAAGAAAATAGCGGCTCCGGTCTAGAAAACCGAAATTAAAGGCCGTGGGGATTAATTTCGCTGACCACGCGACACTCTCTATCCGCTAAAGTTGGTATTAACTTCGCCGACAAGCGGCGGTCGCTCGGTCGGTATTGTTCACTTGCGGACTACAGGCCACGGAGTTTGTGTTTGTTTGTAGTTGTTTAAATGTTGAAGGAGAGTGTTGCTGGGCCATCCATTGATCGTTCATTTTACGATGATACTGTACCGGCCATAAAAACTGGCTCATATAATCTGTTTTGGAGGAAAAGTGAACTTCACTTTGCAACCTCACGACTCAAGATGCAGTACAAACAGGACAAGGATTAGTGTGTGTACAACCGTAAATATTCGCCGAATAACATGATTATATTTCATAAAGAATTACCACATCGCACATATGAGGCGCCAAACCGTCATTAACTAAGTCATACACTTTTCAGTTGTCTCGACAAATGATGGCTCAGTTTCACCAAGGCCAGACCATTTTAGTATACACGTACAACTTCTATCCCACATTCCTTTCTTAAAAGGGGGGGGGACTAGACTTGTGGCCGTGTCTCTGTTACTCGCTAATAGCTCATGAACCAACTGATGGAATTTCGTGAGTCATTGCAACAACATGGCAGCGTAGTTGGTTGAGGCACTATGCTACTAGCCGGAAGGTCGCGGGATCGAAGCCCGGTGAGGTGATTTTTTTCAATTTAGCTAATCTTTTCAGCCGCACTATGGCCCTGGGGTCGACTCAGCCCCTAACAGAAATGAGTACCAGGAATATTCTTGGGGGTAAAGGGCGGCCGGTGCGTAAGGTTGACAACCTTACCGCCATCTGTGAGCTGATTGTCTAGAAAATGTGGGAACCTCAACGTCTCACAACCCTATGGTCCTTCACGGCATGTTACAGGGATAGCTTTACTTACTTATGGAACAAGATAACGAGCAGGCTGATGTACTGATAACGCTCTAGACTTGTCTTGAACCTGTACCTAATTTGAATCTCAGATTGTCAGTTCTTCTGGATAAATTTCTTCTTGGTTATCTTCGGTCTCTCTAGAAAGATGCTGGGATAGTATATTGGAATAAGCATGTTAAATCCTTACCTAATCGTCGTTTGTCATTTTCTTGCAAACTCACTGGACGGTCTGTGACATCTGTGCTTGAACTCAGTCACATAGGCCGGATAATGTATTGACCTTTTGTTTGCAGAGGTAACCGTAACATATCAGGAGCTAATCAGACGTCTATGTATTAAGTCCGTCATTACAATATTCACCATTCAACACCAACACGACATGTTTCTACCACAGACGGCCATCCTCAGGTGTTTCAGTGCGTCCAATGCATCTGTGGCCGAAACATGTGTTTGTGTTGAATGGTGAATATTGTTATGGTAGTTGCATTATTGACGGACTTAGTACATAGATGTCTGATTAAGGATGTGTAACAGGATGCTGAAATACAGAATATCAGAAGCTCTTTGTTTCGTGTGTGGAGGAAAGTATTTTTTTTCACTTAGTTGGGGGTGGAGTCCAGCTCGGTCCACTCGGCACGGCGGCCACTAATTGGCCTATTGTACCTGCCCCGGGTGATTATGAAGATGTAGAATTTGGTGTAATGAAGGTTGGCAGGCGAAAATGAAGTAATGAGAGAAAACTCGCCCCAGCGGCACTTTGTCCAGCACAAATCCCACTTGACTAGACCCCGGGATCGAACCCGGGCCGACGCTGTGGGAAGTCAGCGTCTAACCGCTTGAGCTATGGCGCGGCCATGAAGGCAACTTAAATAAAAATGTTGAGACAAATTTTATATTTCTACGAGTGTGTCTGCTGTCTACGCATGATCGTGGTGGACACGCCAGTTGGGATGTTACGAGTACGATGCTTTTCGCCAAGCCGATGATGAGTAAAACGGTTGAAGCTTGGAGTTTGCCATGAAGAGGACAGAGGATTTCGATGGGGCATGTAAAATTCTGGGCTCAGATTTCCTTGAAACTTTCGCAGCACACCAGTTCCAGGAGTCTAAATTGATGAAACTTAAGGTTCGGAAGATCGGCTAGTACTTTCTTTGACGCCCGGAACCCATCAGAAGTCCATCACACTTTTGCTAAAATGTTGCGTCCATTTGTACATGTAGAATGCATTATGAAACTACTTCTCTTCACGAGATCCTACAGTGACTGAGCCCGTATTCTTGTTTCTGCTGCATGTTGTCGCAAATAATTAATTTTCAGTAAGGTCTGGAGGGAATTAAGTCTACTTTTTTCTACCTTTCGTGTTAGGCATTCAAGCCTGCTTCGCACCAGAATTAATCTGGAACTATGGATCTTATAGACAGTCGGTATGACTCCTCGGACCGGGGGATGAGCCCGTCGCTGGGCTGCGACCTACACATGACAACACAAACACGGAAGAAACGCAGACAGACATCCAGTGCCTCGGACGGGATTGGTGCCGACGATCCAAGCGTTTGAGCGGCCGAAGACATTCACTGCCTTAGACTGCGTGGCAACTGGTCTACTTTCTTGTGAAAGAAACGCGGCAATTGTACTCAACCAGAGGAACAAGGGCGGTCACGGTGGCCGTGCGGTCTAAAACATTGTCTTCGCTCGTTCGGAAGCTGGGATCGTGGGTTCGAAATCCACACAAGGCATGGGTGTTTGGTATGTGTATGCGTTTATGCTGTGTTTAGCTAGCGGCCTTGCGACGGGCTGATCATTCGTCCAAGGAGTCCTACCATCTGTAAATTGATCAAGAAACCGAGAAATCAGCCCCGTGTTCCAAAATGGGAGCAAGAGGAGAGAGAAAAAAAAGAGGAACAAGGGTATCTCATCACACGAGCTTCCCTTTGGATATCCTGCAGAATCAGGTGTCGACTTCTTTGCTGGCACGTTGCCCAGCAAACCCGACCACTGGATCTAGCACGCTGTAATCACGGGATGACTCACTGACCGCTTCTGATGCATGCTTATGTAAGAAAACAGACGATTCCTATGCTTTCTATCTTTTTCTGAGGTATGCAAAATCCTCCTGACCGCCTCTGTGGTCTAGTGGTCAGCGTTCCTGGCTATAGAGCCAGAGGTCCGGGTTCGATTCCTGGCGCTACCAGATTTTCTGGGGAGTAGTGGGTCCGGAGCGGGGTCTACTCAGTCCCGTGAGGATAACTGAGGAGCTATCTCAAGGATATAGCGGCTCCGGTCTAGAAAACCGAAATTAACGGCCTTGGGTATTCGTTGCCCTGACCACGCGACACCCTCTATCCACTAAAGTTGGCATAACTTCGTCGACAAGTGGCGGTCGCTCGGTCGGTATGGTTCGCTTTCTGATTAAAGCCACGGAGCTTGTTTTGTTTTGTTTGTTTGTTTGTTTGTTTGTTTGCAAATTCCTCCATTTAGCTTCACATTTAAATATGCTTTTTACCTCTTGGTTTCACATATCGGCGCCTTATTGTTTCTTCTTGCAGGATAACAAACCATAACAACCCTATCCAACCATATCCCCTCTAATTTTTGTTAGGAGGCTTAGACGATCACCTTGCTGTCTGTGTCTTATATCCCCTTAATTTGAGTATGCCAAGGACCGTGAGAGCTATACCAGCGGTAGCGTAGCTACTGGCAGGGCCTCCCTTGCTGGGCAGGTCAAATGGTAGGCATCAGACGAAGAGAGACACCAAAAACCAAAAACTTCTGCCGGAAGCAGCGTCATCAGCAGCGACTTGAAGCACAGAGCAAATGATGCTCGAGATGGTTCAAGTTCGTATAGCAACAGGCGTGACCAGAGTGGTTTGAACGGCTGTTGTACTGCGATGTAGAAAGCAAATGGAAAAACTACCACATTATCACTTTTCCTGGATAGTCTCTTTCCAAAAACAGAGGTACCATGTATGCGAGATGTTTCCTCTGGAGACAAACAAACCGGAGGGGCAGATAGTAGTGCCCAAAAGACGAGGAAGAAGACCGAATAAGATATTTTAATTGAAGGAGAAAGCTTGAGATCGCATTAAGTGGAGGAACTGTTTTGGAAGAGACTTTGGACCTGTCGTCTGACAGATTACTGATGAATGAATGAATATTTGGTCCGTTTCGTATCAAAGGAAATTAGGCGATTACTCCTTCCAAGGATTTCTTGTAGAAAATAAGGAAAGTGGGCTAAGAACTGATGATTTATTAATACCCCTTTTCCGGATTTGTTGTTAGCGTTGTTGAAACTCATAGTTTTAATATACCGTATTTACGCATGTATAGGCCGCACATTTTTTGCCAAAAATTCAAGAGGAAAACTGGGGTGCGGCTTATATTCGAAATATTCGAAATCACACTTCATTTAAAAAAATTATATTCATAATTAGTAATACAGGGTGTAATACTCCTAAAATAATATTCCAAGAAAATTATTTTTTCTATAATTTCTGTCTGAAAATTGTGCTGCGGCCTATACACGCACGCGGCCTATACATGCGTAAATACGGTAAGTTTTGGTTGGTTGGTTGAATAAATGGATAGTTGGATAGTATATATATATATATATCGATCAATAGACCGGTCGGGTAAAGGTTTCTTTGGTTTATCACTTGATTATTTGACTTAAGTAGTTAACTAGTCCGAACTTTCTTAAGTGGATCCTAAGTGTCGCAATTTCGAACGTAACTGCCTCGATAACTTTACCACTTAAACACTTGGCATAGCCACATTTTATACGTGTACTCAACGACATTGCATTACAGCAGTATGTTACGAAGTGATGCTGTCTTCTTAGTTGATCCGTCAGTTGACTTTTCACTCGTACAGACCTTGAGAGAGTTTGTCTGCCATTGGGCATCGAATTCCGACGTGGCGCTCAGCTGCAGACATTACATGCTGTATATATGACAATATTTTTTTGTATCTCCATATATTTGTACAATCAGCCCATTGTGGGCTATAAGTACATCTTATGTGAGACTTAATCTAAAGCTTAAATACTAAGTCAGAACATGTCGGGGAGAGTAATGCTCTAGTGAGCATTCCCTACGGATCTAATTCGGGTGTGACTGACAATATAAATTGAATATATTTTGAGCGACAACAGCTCAGTCCTTGTTCATACCTGAAGTTCTTCTGTCATAGATCAGGCACTCAAAAGTGCCAAACTCAGAATTAATTTTTTAGTAATATTTGGTGCAAACAATGGGATAACTTCCGATCACATTGGCCTCGCGGTCTGAGGCACAAACCGTCTTCGCCCGCTCTAACACTGGTATCGTGGGTTCGAATCCCACAGGAGGAATGGATATCTGTGTGCGTTTATTCTGTGTTAGTGCTGTGCGTAGGTAGCGGCCTTGCTCCGGGCCTATCCCCCGCCCAAATTGTCCTACCGACTGTGTATACAAACAAACTCCGCTGCCTGTAGTCCGCAAAAGAACAATATCGACAGTGACCACCGCTTGTCGGCGAAGTTAGTGCCTACTTTAGCGGATAGAGGGTGTCGCGTGGTCAGGGTAACGAATCCCCAAGGCCGTTAATTTCGGTTTTCTAGACCGTAGCCGCTGTTTCCTTGAAATAGCTCCTCAATTACCCTCACGAGGTTGAGTGGACTCCGTTCCAGACCCACTACTTCTCAGAAAATCTGGTAGCGCCGGGAATCGAACTGGGACCTCAAGATCTGTAGGCAGGAACTCTGACCACTAGACCACAGAGGCGATCACCAACTGTGCATAGGATTAAGAAGCTGAAGAAGCGGCAGAGGTCCATCGAAAGGACTGTAGAGCCATAGACAATGGGATAACTGCCCTCGCGGTCTGCACTGCTGCGCATCACAGAAAATGCGGAAGAAGATGCTTACGCTGGGTGCAGCTGTAACGCACAGCATTCTCGTGGCCTGGAATGTGGCGTTCCTTAAACAGGGAACTCACCGAGGATGGCTCTTCCGGATTTCAGACTGTAAATAGTACCAGATGTTTATCTCATGAATGCATTGGTGAAAATACTCGTACGTATTTTCTTTCCGTGTTTATAAGTGGCGACAGCGCAGCCACGTAATAGAGTGAAACCTGGTTTTAACGGAATCTGATGGGACCTAAGTATTTGTCCGTTTCAGGCAAGTTTTATTTAACGTAGTTGCTTCTAGATTGGTCAGAGTTCCTGGCTACAAATCCTGAGGTCCCGAGTCCAGTTTCCGGTGCTACCAGATTTTCTGAGAAGTAGTGGGTGTAGAACGGGTTCTACTCAGCCTTGTGAGGGTAACTGAGGAGCTATTTCAAGGAAATAACGATTCCGGTCTATAAACCCGAAATTAACGGCCATGGCGATCTGTTGCGGTGACCACTCGACACCCTCTGTCCGTAAAAGTTGGCACTAACTTCGCCGGCAAGCGGCGGTCTCTCGGTCGATATCGTTCGCTTGCGGACTACAGACCACGGATATCTTTTTGTGTTGCATATTCTGTCGCTATGTCGCATAATTCTTTCTAATCTTTAACGTGGATGTTCATTCTTAAAGCACGAGCATCTTGAAAGAAGCAGAGTACGGAAGAAAATTATAAAAATAGAAACCAGTAGATAGTCAAATACACTAGACCATACTCTCCTTTGTTTTCATCTTCTTCCTCTCCGGTTTTTTGCGTTGAACATTTTGTGCTCATGAGAAGCACTTCCCTAAATCCCGTCCCATATTCTCGGAATCGGAAAAATGTTGGGATAAAAAGACAGGCTCAATTTTTTTACAAATTTTCCTATGCTTAAAACATCATTACACTTTCTGATTATTTCCCAAATGGAATGTTGTCATTGCCGAAGATTTCCTTCTTCAGGACCATATTAGCGAGCTACTTGGGTGTGACTTAACCTCAATTCAGACTAATGTTGCTTTACACACGAATAGGGGGCATGCGGTAGCGTAGTTGGTTGAAGCACTATGCTACAACCCGGAAGGTCACGGGATCGAATCCCGATGAGGTCATTGAATTTCTTTCAATTTAACTAATCCTTCCAGCCACACTATGACCCCGAGGTCGACTCAGCCTCAAACAGAAATGAGTACCAGGAATGTTCTTGGGAGTAAAAGGAGGCCGGCGCGTAGGGCTGATAATCTTGCCGCCATCAATGAGCCGATTGTCTATAAAATATGGGAACCTCAACATCTCACAACCCTATGGGCCTCCACGGCCTGTTACAGGGATACCTTTACTTTACCTTACTTTACACACGAATAGTGTCATGTTTTTGTGACACTTGCTATGAACAGCATGCCATTCAGTGTCGACCTATTTTGGTTCTATCAGACTTTCCTTATTTTTCTTTTATATAAAATGAGGCTTATGAGATCACCTTACTGTCTGTCCGCGTATCCGTCAGTATCTGTCTGTGCATCCTTCCTTGTCTGTTCATTTTTCAGTGTACCACCCTAATTTTTTAGGTTTATGAGGCTTGTGAGATCACGTTGCTCTCTACCTGTATATCCCCCCTAATTTTTATTAGGAGGCTTATGAAATCGTCTTGCTGTGTGTGGCCCCCTTAATTTTATTCTTTTTCTGTGCGGTCTCAAACAAACAATAAACTCCGTGGTTTTAGTCCGCAAGCGAACTATACCGACCGAGCGACCGCCGCTTGTCGCCGAAGTAAATGCAAACGTTTGCGGATAGAGTGTGTCGCGTGGTCAGCGCAACGGATCCCCACGGCCGTTAATTTCGTTTTTCTAGGCCGGAGCCGCTATTTCCTTGAAATAACTCCTCAATTATCCTCACGAGGCTGAGTGAAACCCGTTCCAGACCCACTACTTCTCAGAAAATCTGGTAGCGCCGGAAATCGAACCCGGACCTCTGGATCTGTAGCCAGGAACTATGACCATTAGACCACAGAGGCTACTGTCTCTGTCGTAATAATAGAAAGGTAATAAGTTCTGGGAAGAATTAATCGCCTCCTGTCGTCTGCAGTCACAATATGGCGGCAGGAAAATGGGGAACAAGTGACGAACGCGAGACATTGTGGTTTGATGATCGTAACTGTACCTCTGTGTGAAACTGATCTCGTGATGTGTTACGTATATGTTCACCCGAAGTTAACAGAGATGGATGTTGGAACGTGTCGAAATGTACAGTCATTGGTATGGGGCATAGTGCAAGTACAATTCATGACGGGTGTAGCAATTAGACTCACACTTTCGTAGCGAACGCAATTGCTGATGAAATGTTTACCGTGCTCTGCAGCATAACCCGTGCTGTTGATAACAGCGTGCTAATGCTCTTACATTGTAGGGACAGAACCGATCTAAGTGCAGACCACTCACACGAGAAATTTCCCCGAGACGAAGCTGCAAAAATAAACAAATTGTTTACGCGCAAGATAACCATTCATACTTCCTTTAATTAACTCGCTAACTAAATTAATTGTCCTATTTCTTAATCGAACTGTGGAGCTATACCTCCACTCACACACATGACTTCATGGCACAGTGCGTAATTAAACACAGGGACTTCTTAATCTAATTACTACAAATAAATTAAATCAACTTCCCGTCACGGTAGACGAGCGGTCTAAGGCATGAACTGTCTTCGCTCGCTCGGAAGCCGGGATCATGGGTTCGAATCCCACACAAGGCATGGATATTTGGTATGTGTATGTGTTAATTCTGTGTTTGTGTTGTCCTATGTTTATGTAGAGGCCTTGCAACGAGCTGATCGCTCGTCCAAATTGTCTTACCGTCTGTAAAACTGTAATCATTTGACAGACTTACCTAGAACTGATATGTTAATTTACCAACTTATTTATTTACTCACTAGCTGATCTAAATAACAAACTAAATTAACCCAGCAACTGAATTCTTTTAGGGAGCTCATTCAGTATAGGGACTGCCTATAGGGTGGAGGTCGAGGGCTCAGATTTCGAGTCCCTGTAGGGGCAAAATTTTCTCTTCTCCGCAGCCCCCAGACCGGCTCTGGGACCCACCCAGCCTCCTATTCAGTGGATACCGGGGGCTCTTTCCCGTGAGGTAAAGCGGCAGGGCCGGGAAGCTGACCACTCACCTGCAATTAGTGCCGGAGCCTAGAATACATGGACCTATACGTCTTCATGGCGTAGTGCTTAATTACATAATCACAGGGACAACTTTATCTTTACTGAATTCTTTTAGTTACAGAACCGGCCAATAAACTAATTTCATATATGTATGATGCAAGGTTCTCAGAGCGGTGGTTACAAAGGGTTCCGTCTTCTGGAAATTAACGCCGTGTAGTCTGTTGAAAATCAACCAACGTTTCGGAGGAACATCTCACATCCATATTGTACCCACTTCATGCTGGTTTGCTTGCTTGGCTTATTCTTCGACCTCGATGATGAAGACATGTTCCTCCGAAACGTCAGTTGATTGTCAACGCATTACACGGCGGTATATCCCAGAAGATGAAACTCTACTTTCATGTGTTTCTTTGTAGATTCACGTTTCATTGCTCAAGAAATGTGCTGTTATGATTCTGTGTTCGTTATCATCATTGCAAAACTCTGCAATTGGACAGTCTCCAGAGCCAGTTCAGCGTACGTTGCTCCCTTCACATCTCTTTTACAAATAAATTCTTTGATTCCTGCCTCGGTTTCTCACGAGTGGGATACTTCATGACATTTTTCAACTGGAATGTAGGTAATTACGTAATTTCTTGCTTCTCAGGTGCGTGCTATGAACCTTGCCTATATTAATATTCCTGAGCTAATCATACTGACAACAAATCAAAACCTGATTGAGGAGGAAATTAAGAGGAGATTGAACTCGGGTAATGCTTGCTACCATTCAGTCCAGAACCTTTTGTCTTCTCGTCTGCTGTCCAAAAACATAAAAATTATAATACACAGAACTATAATTTTGCCGGTGGTTCAGAGTGGGTGTGAAACTTGGTCTCTAACATTAAAGGAGGAACATAGACTGAGTATGTTTGAGAACAGGGTGCTGAGAAGACAGGAGGTGACAGAAGGTTGGAGAAAAATGCATAATGAGGAGCTTCATAACTTGTACTCTTCTCCAAATAATTAAAATGATCAAGTCAAGGAGGATGAGGTGGGCAGGGCATGTAGCACGAATGGGAGAGAAGAGGAATGCATATAAGATATTGGTGGGAAAGTCACAAGGAAATAGACCGCTGGGAAGACCAAGGCGTAAGTGGGTGGACAATATTAAAATGGATCTTAGAGAGATAGGATGGGATGGTATGAATTGGATTCATCTGGCTCAGGATAGGGACAGGTGGAGGGCTCTTGTGAACACGGTAATGAACCTTCAGGTTCCGTAAAATGCTGGGGATTTCTTGAGTAGGTGCAGAATTGGCTTCTCCTGAAGAAGGTCTCAGCTCCATAAGTAAGTAAGTAAGTGAGTGAGTGAGTGAGTAAGTAAGTAAGTAAGTNGTGCAGAATTGGCTTCTCCTCAAGAAGGTCTCAGCTCCATAAGTAAGTAAGCAATCATACTGACAATAAGCGAGGAGTGTCGTTTCGAGAACTCATTACACACATATCTGCGTCCTCGTCGTGGTTTTTTTCATGTCACAATCTTCTCAGACACTTTATCCTAGGTAGAGTACTTTTTACATTGGTGCTCGTCTAAGAATGAGACCGACCCAATTAGATTAAATTCTGTACAAGAGCACAAGGCCAAACAGATTGGTCTAGAAGAAACTCTTTAAACTCGTATTCAATAGGTACTCGGTTTGAATCTTGGCCGACACACCGATCATCCTGACTGAATTTTTCGTGATTTTCATTAGTCTGTCCAGGCTAATGCCGGTACAGTTTTTCGCTTAGTCTACGACCTCTTCCTTTCAAATTCTTTCCAGCTCTTCGCTTGTTAGTCATTCCATCATCCGTTGCTGTACTGTCTCGGCGCCGAAAGCGCTCTGGAATAAACCACAAAAAAAAAACAGAAGGGGTAGTTTTCGTCTTTAAAATATGAAGTTATCATCTGTCTTTTGTACGTCTGTGCACTGTTTAGTAGTCTCGTGTGTCTACAGATGTCGTGATAACAGTGGAGCTGCAGGACTCTACACTTCTTCATTTACTTTCCATATTTCGTTTCAGAGCATTTACAAACTTCTTTTTCATTCTAATGTCGAGTGGAACTTCGCGGCAATGTATATATGAAAGGGCACGCGGTAGCATAGTTGGTTGAGGCACTATGCTACAAGCGGGAAGGTCGCGTGTTCAAATCCCGATGAGGTCATTGGATTTTTCAATTTACCTAATCCTTCCAGCCGCACTATGGGCCTGGGGTCGACTCAGCCTCTAACAGATATTAGTACCAGGAATCTTCCTGGGGGTAAAGGGCGGCAGGCGCTTGAGACTGACAAACTCACTGCCATCTGTGAATCGATTGTCTAGAAAATGCGGGAGTCTCGACGTCTCACAACCTTATGGGTCTTAACGGCTTGTTACATGGATAGCTTTACCTTTTTTTACCTTATATATATATATGTATATATGAGTGTTTATTATTATTCAGTTGACACAATTCTGATATAAATACACCAAGCGTTTCCATGTACCACACGTTTCGCGCTGTTGCGCCCATCAATAGGTATATAGAGCTTCTATAATCACCCTACCTTCTGTCTACTGTACCTCCCTGCACTGGCCAATGTTTACACGTTGGGAGTTCGTTGTACAAATCTGTTGTTCATTTAATGCCTTTATGTTATGAACTGTATTAATTATTTTTAAAATATTTAATACATTTAAATAATAAAAATAATGTAAATAATAAGGGCATTACATAAACAGTATACACAGGATGTGTCTGAAAGGTGTGGAGAAACTTTGGTCAGGGGTTCGACGTACAAAAGCAAGAAAATATGTCCATATCAACTTGTGTCCGGAAACATTTAATTTGTGAGTTACAGCTGAAAAAAANGCGCTCGAAATGCCCTCCATGAGATTCAATGCACGCCTCGACACGTCTCATCATGGACCCCCACATCCGCTCAAAGACGCCAGGGCAGTTGCGAATAGTCTGACAGGAATCCACAATGCTATGAAGTGCCTCTTCCTTGTCAACAGGAGCTGCATACACAAGGGTTTTTAGGGTTCCCCACAGATGCACGTCCTGAGGATTCAAGTCGGGTGAGCGTGGAGGCCATGCAGATGATCCTCTGGCTATCCATTGGGAGCATCTCGCACAGCGCAGCTGAAATGTGCCGGAGCATCACAATGCTTGTAAATATGCTTTCACCTATAACTCACAAATTAAATTTTTCCGGACACATGTTGGCTTGAACATTTGGGGTGGGGGTATGTGGAACTTTTTCCCAAAGTTTGTCCTCACCTTTCAGTTACACCCTGCATACATACATACATGCATTGATATTAACACGGCGAAGAACTGTCGACTAGGCGAGAATCGAACCCGTACTTCCTGTTGGCTAGACAGACACTGAAACCACTTGAGTTGGCAGTTTCTTACTCGCCCTGTTGCTCTTTCATGTAAGAGAGGGCTTTTATATTTGCATAGCATAGCAGAGCACCAGATCTCGCCAGGTAGATCAAGTATACTTTGTGCCTGTCTAGTCAACAAAAGGATTTCATTCCGTCTAGACGGTAGCAATCTCGTCTTTCAAGTTTTTAGAAAAAGTTGGCGCTTCGTGCAAATACAACTCAATAATTTTTATTCTACAATGTTCATTAATTCAATTAAGTAATGGCTATTCTTCTGACAAATTGTTACGCTCGTCACTGAATATATCTAGAAAACTGCAAATTAAATATGTGGAATGTAAGCATTGAGGCTCTCAGGGCGGTGGTTATGAAGAGTTCTATCATTTGGGATCTACCACCGTGCAGCCCGTTAAAAGTCAACCCATGTTCCTCAAGAGCATATAAACTCCATATGCAAGGTCGAACATTAAGCCAAGCAAAACCCAACATGAAGCAGGCAGGAAGGAGGGCTCTGTTTGCTTCCCGCTTCATGCTTATTTCTTGCTTGGCTTATTCTTCGACCCTGAAGATGTAGGCGACATGTTCCTCCGAAGCATCAGTTGATTTTCAACGGATCACATGGCGCTATATCCCAAAAGATAGAACTCTTCATAACAACCGCTCTGAGAACCTCGAATCCTACAATACACTATTAGTTAATTATCTCACGAATTAGTAACATAACTGTTCAATAATACAAGAAATGGAAGGAAAATAAGAACAAACAACTGTTTCCTTGAGGCTGACATTAAATTTAGTGTAGCTGAACCATACCAAGTTTAATCGAAATTGGTCGAAGAGTTTGGACGCTGTGGACTGAAGGGAGTAACAAAACTGATAAGTAAGATTTGAGGTTTTCACGGCGGTGACTGTGAAGAAAGCAGTCTTCTGGGATTTGGCACCGTGTATATGTAGTGTTAACCGACGTTTCGGAGGAACGNGGTTCCTTCAAACTGATAAGTGATTTCGATTTTTGTTTTCAAAGAGCACGTGTGAACTATTTTCCATATAAAATGTGATCACATGTTTCAGTTCTGTATAAAGATGCAGACCTCAGCGTCAGTGAACTGTACACACCATAAACTGAGGCATGACCGAGTGGTCGGCTGATGTTAGCCTCATGATCAGCTTGACATGCGCCTGAAAGTCGTAATATCCAAACTCCTCAGTCCTTGAGACTTCTACCCTCAGCCAAGCCCGCTCCAAAGGATCTGGAAACGCCGCGTTTGGATCATAATGATTCTATGAAAAATTCGGGAGGTTTTGTGGTTCGCACGTTATGGCAACGACACGATCTCAGTTGCACATTGTGTTCTGTGTCGAATAAGACGAGCGGGTGATGACCTGGAGAGGAAGCAGTGAAGAACAGCTTTCGTTTGAAGGGACTGAAGAAAACACAGAAAAACTGAAGTCATTTTCGTTTTCTGACATGATGCTGGGGATAGAGATAGCCAAAAACGTCAGTTTTTACTTAATATCAATGTGGATGGTGGCCGAAAAAGATTTTTTTAAATTCAGTCGCCGTGAAAACTTAATTACTTTCATTATGATATGCATGCAAGTTAAATTAATGATACTGATATACGAAATTTTAAGCTGTTTTGATATTTTGGATTGCATTAGTTTCCTAGCATCATATTGACATTGGCTTGATGTATCAAGAGGTTATCACCTTTGCCCAGTGATACCCTTACCCCCTGCAAACAATAACCTTATTTACTATTGAGGTTATCGCTAATTATGAGGGATAGGCGTACTCCAAAGGCGTGTGTTGTATTACGCAATACGCAAACTGCGGCCTAGCAACAACCCATGTCAACTCATCCGGCAGACGTCATGGAAGTTTTCAACATTAATTGCTAATAACACATGATCAGGATCCATTAAAATTATCCTTTCTTTAATATGATCGTTCATAAGTTCGAACGGCGAATCATCACGTGATTCGAGATAATTCGTAGTATATTTTAAAATATTATCGCTGCATAACAGAATTAATAGACTTGCAAATTTCCCTGGGACGAAAGAAGCCTTTATAACCTAAAAAGTAACTTTCGAGACGAGCTTCTAAATAAACGAATTGTCCAAGGATATCTCCTGTTGATGTGACAACATAGCAGAGACTACATTGCCGCTGCACCGCAGCGGAACCTAACCTGGTACATACGTGTATGTTGTCTAGTATATGATTACAGACGTGGACAAGTTCGAGCGCTTGTAAATGAAGAGATAACCAAATAACAGCTGGAGTCCAGTACGTGGCATGCAAAATATGTCGTTCCATTTGGACGTCATTACATAGTTCCGAGGTTCAAGTAAAAATCACAATGGTGGAACCAGTTCGGTAACCACGTCTCCTGGGGGTCATGATGTCTAACCCTATCATATTTAATTGTTGTGCAGGCTCCATGCCTGTGACCAGAGCGCCAGTTCCATACTGCCCACTTTGTACCTGTGCAGGCAGATGTGGAAGAGATGCGCTGGCCATTGGCCCATGTTCATCTTATACGTCATGATCTGACATTCATTACAATCCTTGTGTCCAGCACGGTTCTCGAACCCGCTGTTTTGGGGATGCAGCCACTCTAAAGTATAGAATCTGTACTTCCAAATGTAGCACTCAACACAACAATAACAGTAATGCTCAAAGAAAAATAGATACTCTCGTATCATAATCTATTTGTGCAGTTCTTATTGCGACATGTTTCGACTTATCTTTTTAGGTCATTCTGAGTCAATACCCAACCAATAGCGCAAGTCCATGAACTGGTTCAGAGCATTAAATATGGATTTATATTTTAATAGAGATCAAATTATTAAAATGTCGATTATACAATATGCGATTAGAAAGATTGAAACGGGCATTGAAGTTGGAGTTGGTTGAGGCACTGTGCTACAAGCCGGAAGGTCTCGGGTTCAAGTCCCGATGAGGTCATTGGATTTTTTTTTAATTGATATAATCCTTCCAACCGCACTATGGCCCTGGGGTCGACTCAGCCTCTAACAGAAATGAGTACCAGGAATATTCCCTGGGGTAAAGGGAGGCCGGCGCATAAGGCTGACACCCTTGCCGCCATATATGAGCCGATTGTCTAGACAATGTGGGAACTTCAACATCTCACAACCCTATGGGCCTCCACGGCCTATTACAGGGATACCTTTACTTTACCTTTTTACTGTTTCTTTGTGATCAAGACGGTCGAACTGCTACTGATGGGGGGTTTGCTGTGCTGGGGTCCTTCTTCAATATTTTACATCGTGTTTGATTTACACTCTTCTTATTGTGTGAGGTCTATCAACTTTTTGGGGTTAGGATTCCCGTTCCAGTCGATTTTATGCAGGATTGGGCATTTCGTGGCTATTGTGCTGTGTGTTTAAGTCCCCGAGTAATAACAATACCGCAGCAGCGGTCCTATCGGAACTGAATTTTTAGTAAGTTAGATACATAATATGGGTCATGAGTAATCAAACATGATTTCGATCTCAATGACGTATGGAGCATGATTCTTGCGAACATGTACCTTACACCAACGAAATATCCGGCGAGCTCATCCATCTTCCATGTGTGTGTTTCCATTTCCTCGTGTCAAGTGGGGAAACGCGTACAGAGGGACTATCACCCACCTGCGTTCCCGATGTTGCTATGTAGGCAAGTTAATAATACTGTTCTTATTTATTTGCGTGTTAACTCAACAGCCCAAAAGCCAACTACAAAGTGAGCACGAGTGAAATAAAGAAACACACAAAAAGTACAAGTAAAGTAAAAAAGAAAGTAAAGCTATCCCTGTAACAGGCCGTGAAGGCCCATAGGATTGTGAGACGTTGAGGCTCCCACATTATCTACACAATCGGCTCACTGATAGCGGTGAGGTTGTCAGCCTTACGCGCCGGCCGCGCTTTACTCCTCAGGAAAATTATTTAATTAATTCCTCGTACTCATTTCTGTTAGAGGTTGAGGCCATAGTGCGGCCAGAAGGATTAGATCAATTGAAAAAAAAATCCAATAACCTCATCGGGACTTGAACCCGCGACCTTCCGGCTTGTAGCATAGTGCCTCAACCAACTACGCTACCGTGTGTCCCCCAGAAAGTACAAGACAAGGCAATTTATAACATCTGAGTAAGGATGATATTAACAAAATAGTAATAATAACAAAAATCGGAGTTATAATTTAGGAGGTAGTAGTAGTAGTAGTAGTAGTAGTAGTAGTAGTAGTAGTAGTAGTAGTAGTAGTAACAATATAATCAGGTAACAGTTTAGGGGTGAGATAGAACATTTTCTTTTATTTTGTTGACCGGTTCCACGGTTCTGCGTCTCACGGCGACCGGGGCGCCGCTTGCCGCGAAGTGCATACAAATTTTGCCAACGAATCGGTATGCCTGAAGACCGATACCGTTCGGAATGAAGTAGTTACAATTTACAGACCACAGTAGGTGTCGAAAATGCCGACCCTCTACACGTAGATATTTTCGCAAGAGTAAGCCAAAGAGAATGTAATTTGGTAGGAAACCTGAAGGGAAGATATCACATCGGAAATATATAAGTGCAGACGGGAGGATGTTAAACTGCATCACAGAGAAATAAGTTGTGAAAATGGAGATTGGATTCAACTGGCTCTAGATAGGGATCAGTCGCTGGCCTTTCTGAACATGGCAGTGAACCTTCAGGTTTTCACAAAAGGAGGGAATTTCTGCAGCGGCGTATAAACAAATATCTGCCAATCCCATTATATGCTAAATAACTGACACAGCGTCATTGGACAACCTATGAACCAAATCAGAGTCTATCCATCACGTAAGGCCCATGTGACATCACTTTCTGAGGCTTCTAACAATTCTGACAATTAGCAGCAACTTGATCTCAATTTTCTCGACCCTTAACATTGGTCCCGAAAGGTAAAGATAAAGTTTTCCCATTGCACTATGCGAAGACGTATGGAGGAGTGAAGGTATAGTTCCAACAATCTTGATCTTAGCATTAGATTGAGTGGTTAGCTTCACGCCCCTACCGCTTTATCCCCGGGAAAATCGCACCCGGTACCAACTGGACAGGAGGATGTGTGGGCCACAGAGTCGGTTTGGACGTTGTGGAGAAGAGAATAAGCTTGCTCATGCCGGGAATCGAAATCCAGCTCGTCGCAACACCGACTGAGCTATCCCGCCTGCAAACATTGGTCCATGTGGTGTGTTAAATACTGAAGTTGTTCAACCCTGAAATGGGGGCCGCGCCATAGCTCAAGCAGTTAGTCGCTGACTTCCCACCGCGGCGGCCCGGGTTCGATCCCAGGTCTGGTCAAGTGGGATTTGTGGTGGACAAAATGGCCTTGGGGCAGGTTTTCTCCGAGTACTTCGGTTCCCTCTGCCAGTCTTCATTCCACCAATTGCTCCACAATCACCCTCACCTATCATCTGGGGCTGGTACAATAAGCCAGAAGTGACCGCTGTACAAGGGACTTAGTCCCACCCCACTAGCAATAAAAAAAAACTGAAATGGGCTGAGAGTTTCTGAATCATATATATGCTCCATTTTTGGAATTTTTAAAAAGTTTGCAGAACTGAAAGAATTACCAGAGACTGCGGACAAGATCAGGGCAGACAAGAGCTCTCCCATCGACCGCCCTAAAGTGCGAGGTCGCACTGAAGGTCAAAGTTCACGAGTAGCCGTGGGAAGCGGAAGGGTAAGCGCATACTCGGAAATGCTCCTCATTCCCCCGTGAACAATATGCACACACAAAGTGGGGAGGGAGGAAGGAAAGGGCATGGGCTTCTGACATCTAGGAAATGCATACAGGTTATATAAGCTGTACTCCTGAAAGTTCATGTTATTAAAGCGAAAGGTTAAACTGGACGAGAAAGCCCATTAGATATGTGGTCACTCTAAGGGCAGAGAAACTGAAAGTACAGACCTTATTAACAAGTGTTTCATTTTCGCTGAAGGGTTTCATGTCAACGCCACATTCCCTTTGGTTTCTACAAAGCAGTCACAAATCCTGTGAGCTCTTAATTAACAAGAGGGTAAATTCTGAATGGGCTTGGCCCTAAGTTCCTTCGTGTATAAAGCTAATGAAAATTGTTATAGGACCAGAACGCAAAAATTGAATTGTTTTGCTCGCTTTTGTATTCAACGAGAATGCGCTGGGGTAGCTCAGCAAGGTGAACTACTACGGACTTGACGACCGGGGTTAGATTCTCAGCAAAGTAAAAGCTATCCATGTAACAGGCCGTGAAGATCCATAGGGTTGTGAGACGTCGAAGCTGCCATATTTTCTCTAGACAATCGGCTTACAGATGGCGGTAAGTTTGTCAGCCTTACGCGACGGCCGCCCTTTACCCCCAGGAAGATTCCTGGTACTTATTTCTGTTAGAGGGTGAGTCGACCTGAGGGCCATAGTGAGGCTGAAAGGATTAGGTAAATTGGAAAAAAAAATCCACCTTATCGGGATTCAAACCCGCGACCTTCAGGCTTGTAGCATAGTACCTCAACCAACTATGCTACCGTGTGCCCCTACCAAGCGAAGTAGGTATAGCTTTCTTGCCAGCAAATCCGGGCCGTTTCTGGGGCTTACTCAGCCTCTCCTTTTGATTTTTCTTTTCGTGGGTGTAAAGTTGCTGGAATTTGAAGATGGACGATTTCTCCATTTAATTTCGAGAATAAAAATACGTAGACCTCTACTTCTGTACACACACACACACACACACACACACACATATATATATATATGCCATTAAGTTATTGCACTTCGTCACGGAATAACTTCACACACGTTCAGAACAGGACGGTATAATGGCAGGACGTAACCGGTTCGAAGCTCGGTCGGTGCTACAGGCTTCCTGCCTGGATCCGCGTAGTTTCTCCGGCTGAATTCCAGGATATTGACTTGAACTAGACAACAGCAAATTTCTTTCTAAATTGTAACTAGCTCATAATTGTCTTACCATGTAACACTTCCCCATGTCACCTTTGCAGCTGAAACAGAATTGTCTTACCATGTAACACTTCCCCATGTCACCTTTGCTGTTGAAACAGAATTGTCTTACCATGTCACACTTCGCCATGTCACCTTTGCTGTTGAAACAGAATTATCTTACAATGTCACACTTCGCCATGTAACCTTTGCAGTTGAAACAGCGGTGATTTGTTTTGCTTGCGTAAGATATTAAAGCTGCTAGGATTGGCTGATCTGAGGGTGGTATGGGGGAAGAAATACACGGGATGTTTTGTTGGGATAACCCACTGGAAGTCAGCCATTTGGAACACCGTGAGCGATATGGGAGGGGAGAGGTGTATGTAATTGTGTTGCACCTCCGGGTCCTGCTCGTACTACCGTACTGATTGGTAGAGAACAGCGCGTGGGTGTTAGTTAATTATTACAGTCACTCGAGTCCTGCATGTAAACATCGCGCACAACGGTTATGCTAGGAATCAAACCCCGTCCGTCCAGCCTACACACTCCATTTTTGCAGATAATAATATATTTGAGGTTCGTTACTCTGTGATCTAGTGGTCAGAGTTCGATTCCCGTTGGTACTGGGTTTTTTTCTGAGAAGTAGTGGGTCTGGAACGGGGTCCACTCAGCCTCTTGAGGATAATTGAGGAGCTATTTCAAGGAAATAGGGGATCCGGTCTAGGAAACCGAAATTAACGGCCGTGGAGCTCCGTTGCACTGACCACGCGACACCCTCTGTCCACTAAAGTTGGCACTAACTTCGCCGACAAGCGGCGGTCGCTCGGTCGGTATTGTTCGCTTGCGAACTAACACCACGGAGTTTGTTATCATCATCATCATCATCAGTAATCTGTCAGGCGACAGGTCCACAGTCTCTTCCAAAACAGTTTCTCCACATAATGCGATCTTCTGTTTTTGGAAAGAGACTATCCAGGAAAAGTGATTATGTGGTAGTTTTTCCATTTGCTTTCCACATCGCAGTACAACAGCCGTTCAAACCACTCTGGTCACGCCTGTTGCTATACGAACTTGAACCATCTCGAGCATCATTTGCTCTGTGCTTCAAGTCGCTGCTGATGACGCTGCTTCCGACATCAGTTTTTGGTCTCTCTCTTCGTCTGATGCCTACCCTTTGACCTGTCCAGCAAGGGAGGCCCTGCCAGTAGCTACGCTACCGCTGGTATAGCTCTCAGGGTCCTTGGCATACTCAAACCCCCTCACCACGATAAGGTGGAGACACCAAGGAGGGGGAGTTTGTTATATTCATATACAAATTATTTCACACGGTTGCATCACAAGGCGTACATCTGGACTGACAGATCAACACTTCATATGAATTTCTATGAAAAACAAGTGCCTTAAGAACAGTAATAATACACGTATAATTCAAATACAGAGTGAACTTAGGCGGTTGTCTTATTTTTGCAAGATATATTTATATTCCCGGCGGGGCATGTAGCACGAATGAAGGAGAATAAGAATGCATGTAGGATTTCGGTGGGAAAACTAGAAGGAAAGGGACCACTAGAAAGAACTAGACAGAAATGGGAGGAATTTTAGGTAGGATGGTTTGGAATAGACTGGATCGATCTGGCACAGGATAGGGACCAGTGGAGGGTTCTTGTGAACACGGTAATGAACTTTCGGGTTCCATAAAATGTTAGGAAATTCTTAAGTAGCTGCGCAACTAGCGGCTTCTCAAGAAAGGTTCAGCTCCGTAGAGTTAGTTACATTTACGTGTATATTCCCACAACCAGCCTTACTCTAATGATGTTGGTAACGACCTGATTAATTTTGAATTATTTTGTATATGACATTTGATTATATCGCTGCATCGTGTATAGGCTTATTGTACGTCTGGTAAGATTTCTTAGCGTTAATAATATTGAGGGTTACTTGTGAGTCAGGCAGGCAGAAATTGCCAAGGCATATTGATTTAAATTCCCAGGATATTGAAGCAGGAGATTCATATGAAGCTTGGAGACCTAAATACTTTCCAGTTGCTTCGAATATTTGCAAATAAAGAGGCCTCAGCGATGCTGATAAAACTATAACACGTCACACTAACATAAAATTATTAATTGCATGTCTTCAGAATTTATGGTCACCTATTATTGTTAAAAATTATTAAATTAAGAAGTCTGAGATGGGTAGGACACATAGAACGCAAAGGGAAACTAGAAATGCATATAGAGTTTTGATCGGAAAGCGTCAAGGTGAGGACAAACTGTAGACGGTAGGGCAGTACTGGTCGTGCAGAAAGAGAGGGAAAGGTATGAACCGAATTCAGTTGCGCAAGGATAGAAGTCAGTAGGAGACTGTTATGTTTACGGTTATGAATCTTAGGGATTCGTAAAAGCGGTGCATTTCTTGCTCTAAAAGTCCCCATTACTAAGAGGAATATTCCGTACCGTGCAGTTGATTGGTTATTTACTCAGGCCTGTTCATCCTGTTTCTTAGTTTAATTGCTGGGGGGTACGCGGTTGCATAGTTGGTTGAGGCACTATGCTACAAGCCGGAAGTTCGCGGGTTCGAGTCCCGATGAGGTGGATTTTCTTCAGTTGACCTAATCCTTCTAGCCGCACTTTCGCCCTGGGTTGGACTCAGCCTCTAACAGAGATGAGTACCAGGAATCTTCCTGGGCCGAGTAAAGGCGGCCGGTGCGTAATCCTGTCAACCTCACCGACATCTATGAGCCGATTGTCTAGAAAATGTGACAGCCTCACAACCCTATGGGCCTTCACGGCCTGTTACAGGGATAGCTTTAGCTTTTCTTTTATATAGTTTTATTGTTAATGCAATGAGAGCAATGAAGCCTGTCTATTCAGATGCACGCCACTCTCCCAGAACGTCGGATTCAACAAAAAGCGGCAAAAAAATGGAAGATTAATTACGTAAAATGTTGTCCCAGGAATATAACTTGTAACTGAAAAAGAAAGTACGGTGGGTAAGAGCAAGTCTTTTCCAGTCTCCATAAAACTGATTAGTAGATCAGCAAAGAGAGCCGCGCCATAACTCAAGCGGTTAGTCGCTGGCTTCCCACCCCGGGGGCCCGGGTTCGATCCCTGGTCTGGTCAAGTGGGATTTGTGATGGACAAAGTGGCGCTGGGGCAGGTTGTCTCCGAGTACTTCGGTTTCCCCTGCCAATCTTCATTCCACCAATTGCTCCACAATCACCTTCACCTATCATCTGGAGCTGGTACAATAGGCCAGAAGTGGCCGCAGTACAAGGGACTTAGTCCCACCCCACAAGCAATAAAAGAAAAAAGACCAGCAAAATATAGACGTAATTATTAAACCAAGGGAACAAGAGTTGAACACACCGTGTTGGCGTGCGAGCACATTAAGTCTGCAGACACATCCTTGGAGACTTCCTGTCTTTGATGTACCGCTGTTGTGCTAGACACGGTTATATTCCGCTACAGAAACCCCGGTTCATGTTTTCACAGCGACGTAGGAAACCAAGCTCTGCTGATTTACACTACAACCGCCATTGACCAGTGGACTCGTAGGTCACACAAGGAAAGAGTGGGATTATGAATTCCATTTCTCAAGAGGAAGAGATTCATTGCGATTCCCGATCTTCACCTCCATCTTGATCTAGGAACTTCTAAAAATTACTGAAAAAGAGATAAAGCTATCCCTGTAACAGGCCGTGGAGGCCCATAGGGTTGTGAGACGTTGAGGGTCCCACATTATCTAGACAATCGGCTCATAGAGGGCGGTAAGGTTGTCAGTCTTTTACCCCAGGAAAATTCCTGGTACTCATTTCTATTAGAGACTGAGTCGAACCCAGGGCCATAGTGCGGCTGGAAAAATTAGGTCAATTGAAAAAATCCACCTCATCGGAAATCGACCCCGCGATCTTCTGGCTTGTAACACAATGCCTCAACAAACTACGCTACCGCGTGCCCCACGGTAAATTGACGAACGAAATTAAAACGATACACAAGATATAAAATTGCCCGGTTTAGTGCTCTGAACGTCACGATTTTGTAATTATGAATGGTGGAATAAATTGGCGAATTAGCTACATAAATAAAGTTCCTGCCTTTCATAAAACCTGAAAGTTTATTTAGGTGTTCACAAGAGCGCTCCACTGGCCCCTATGCCGGAGTAGGTGTATCTAGACCACCCCCTCCCAACTTATTTATTTAAGGTTCGTATTAATATTACATCAGCTGTTGGCCTAAGCCGATGACGTGAATCTTCTGGGTGATAATGTAGATACCATAAAGAAAAACACACAAACTTTAATTGACGCAAGTAACGAGGTTGGTCTAGAAGTAAACAGAGAAAAATAAGTATAGGTTACTGTCTCGTCACCAAAATGCTGGACAAAATCATGACATAAAAATAGGAAACAGATATTTTGAAAATGTGGCACATTTCAGATATTTAGGAACAACGATAACAGATCGAAACCTGATTCAGAAGGAAATTAAGAGGAGATTGAACTCAGGTAATGCTTGCTACCATTCAGTCCAGAACCTTTTGTCTTCTTGTCTGCTGTCCAAAAACATAAAAATTAGAATATACAAAATTATAATTTTGCCTGTGCTTCTGTATGGGTGTGAAACTTGGTCTCTGACATTAAGGGAGGAACAAAGACTGAGGGTGCTTGAGAACAGGATGTTGACGAGAATATTTGGACCGAAGAGAGATGAAATCACAGGAGGTTAGAGAAAACTGCATAATGAAGAGCTTCATGATCAAGTCAAGGAGGATGAGGTGGGCAGGGCATGTAGCACGAATGGAGGAGACGAGGAATGCGTATAGGATATTGGTGGGAAAGCCAGAAGGAAAGAGACCACTTGGAAGACCAAGGCGTTCGTGGGTGGACAATATTAGAATGGATCTTAGAGAGATAGGATGAGATGGTATGGATTGGATAGATCTGGCTCAGGATAGGGACCAGTGGAGGGCTCTTGTGAACACGGTAATGAACCTTTGGGTTCCATAAAATGCTGGGAAATTCTTGAGTAGTTGCAGAATTGGCGGCTCCTCCAGAAGGGCTCCATGAGTAAGTATTAATATTACGGGAGACATACGGTAGCGTACTTGGTTGAGGCACTATCCTACAAGCCAGAATGTCCCGGGTTCTATTCCCGATAAGGTCATTTCATTTTTCAATTTACCTAATTCTTCCAGCGTCGCGCTGAGGTCACGATTCCCAACAGGCACTGTGGTCAAATCAGCCTCTAACACAAATGAGTATCAGGAATTTTCCTGGGGATAAAGGGTGCCTGGGACGTAAGGCTGACCTCACCGCCATCTGTGAGCCGATTGTCTAGAGAAAATGTGGGAGCCTCGATGTCTCACAACGTGTTACAGGGCTAGCTGGACCTTTATTGCTATTATAGATCTTAGGAGTAATAGGGTGGGGTGGTATGGACTGGATTTATCTGGCTTAGGATAGGGACTATCACAGAGCTCTTGTGAACACGGTAATGAACGCTCGAGTTCCATAGAATATTGGAAAATTATTTAGTAGCTGAACGACTAGCGGCTTCACAAGGACTCAGCTTCATAGAATTAATTTCGTTTTAATATTATTCTCACTTCTACACCTATGTCTTCAAAGTGGTCTCTTTCATCAGAATTTTGTATAGCTTTCTCTCTCATGCGTGCTACATACTCCATCAGACTCACAGTCCTTGAATTTATATATCTTTTTCAATAAATTTTAACATACGAGCAAGGTTTCTCAGTGGAAAAACTCCCACTGAGATAGCAACCCCTTGAAACACACGTGATAGGCATAGCATACTCCATTGCTGTCGCTGGAAAGTTGTGAATTTGTTTCAGTTTCCCTACAGGAGTTTCTAAAGCATTGGTAGTTATAGGTGTACATAATGCTATTGACTGCCCTCGGTCCATCTGTACCATTGTGCTTGTTACGTCTCGAAACTCAGTAGTGACGTAGTTGTGTTCCTCCCACCCTCCCACAACTATGTGAATAATGCAGGATGGTGCGCAAACTCTGCATGCCATGACGTCAAACCATATAGTACATCCTCATTGAAAAGACGAGAGAGACACACAGTGCATCATTCAATTGAAAGGTTGAGTGCATCAAAGTACTATGTTACTTAGAATTCCATCTGGCATTTTGAAAACGACAAAACCAGAATGAAGAGTTAGTGAGATGAAATTCATGAGATGAATCAGTGGGTATACAGCATCAACGAAAAAAGAAAAAGAACCTTCTGCTTTTGTTGCTGTTCCCCGAATTACGTATCTTCTCCATAAAAATCGCCAATGAATTCCATCCCTAGCCATTTCAATTCATTTCGTATCCCCATAAATTATTTCTTTAAGATCTGTTTTAATAATAGGCTTTTGTATGTCGAGGTCTGTGGCAAGGCTGAGGAAAACTACGAAAACTTCGCTCACGATAGCTGGTGATTCGAGTGACACATCCTAGGTCTTTTCGTACACAAGTGTACAATGTTACCGTTACACCAAAGACCTCTATCGGGTCGGGTAAATTGCTACTGATCTTCGCCAGCACAGTTATTCTTGGTTCCGGACCCAGCTGGACCCATGACCATATTTTTCCCTCTCAAGTCTCTGTCGAAACGTCTGGGAGCTATTGACACGACGCCGCCAGTGACTAGACTACAGCGTAGAATGGTAGTTGAATGGTGAATTAGAAGGGATTTGGAAGGAAGCGATCGTGGCCTAATCGAGGTACTATCCAGGAATTTGCCTGGAGGGATTGAAGAAAATCACGAAAGACCTCTGGATAGCCGATGCCCCAGCAAAGATTCAAACCGAACACCTCCAGAATAAGCGACTCCAGCGTTACCGCGACACCGCCCCTTTTCGTCTGTCAACATGCCAGAACGTTATGAGTAAACCTATAGATGGTGACGTAACTTTATCTCCCGTATGTTGCGCAATATGAGCAACACAAATACTCAGACTAGAAAATGAAAACATGAGGTTTGGATCGGATCCAGTAAGATTTAATTGTCTTGTATGGAATACGTAGACAAGTGCAGAGTCGTGAAGGGTTTTCACACTTTTGAGAATCCCCCCACTGAATCTCTCTTTTTATGAAGAAATTTTTAAATTCAAAAGAATTTTCCCATATCTTATTGAACAGTGCCATATCAGCTGTTGCAGTGGGCTTCAGTGAGATTTTTAGGAAGAATGAGATATGCAATGGTCCAGTTTAAGCCAATTATCACCCCTTTTATTACCCCATAAAAATTATCTATCCCTATGAGATTTGGAGTTTTCACGGCTGTGAAGAGTTGCATTACGGTTTTGTTCCTTAGTCTCGTATTTAGTTACCGATGTTTCCAAGAAACCTACTTCCTCAATCTTCAGGGTAGAAATAATCACTTCTGTCCTGAAGATGGAAGTAGTAGTTCTTTCAAGACATTGGTAACCACTTATCAGTCTAAACGGTGTTACAGTCCAGACGACCATAATCTTAATATTTGTCACTATAGACCGTACAGGCTGAGATGCATATGACTTCGCGCAGCCACACGATTCGTTGCCTGGATTGTGGAGTGTTGATATCTCCACTCCCGGGCGAGAATGGGTTAATGCGTTTCTCTGATTCAATGTACTATGTTACACTGTTACCGTATGCTTCTGCCTTCCGTAGATTAAACTGGGAGCCGGGATAGCACAGCCGGCATAGCGACTGGCAACGGGTTGGACGGTCGAGGGGTCGGAGTTCGACTCCCGGTAGAGGTAAAAATTTCTCCTCTCCAGCTCGTCCATGCCGGTTCTACTATCTAAGGGATACAGGGGGCACTTCTCCCTGGGGTAAAGTGGCCTGGGCGTGAAGTTCACCATTTACTTTCAACTAGTGCCGAGGTCAAGAATACGTGGATCTATACATCCACTCCGCCGGTCACGGTAGCCGAGCGGTCTAAGGCATGTACTGTCTTCGCTCGCTCGGAAGCCGGGATCGTGGGTTCGAATCCCACTCAGGGCATGGATGTTTGTGTGCGTTTTTCTGTGTTTGTGTACAGGTAGAGGCCTTGCGACGAGCTGATCACCCGCCCAAGGAGTCCTACCGAATGTGTAAAGATCTAGAAAAACCGAAGTGAACGGAGTTCATGGAGGTAGGCCTAGGCCCACTGAGGCTGTAGCGGCAAGGAAAAAAAAATACATCCACTCCCCCATAACTCTTCATGGCATAGTGCTTAATTAGTTAAGCACAGGGACAGTTTTACCTTTTTAGGTTTAACTTCCTTGCAAGTGTGAGATTGCAGAATATAAAGTTATTGACTTTATGGAAATTATCCATCGTTCTGTTTTTTATTATTAAAGAAAACGTTTCGGAGACTGGATTGTGTCTCCGTCCGCAGTTTGGCTTAATCGATGCAGCTAGTCCCTATCTCGTGACCGGAGAGAGGGTCATCCTTTGCAGGGTGACCTAATCATATAGGCAGTGACCTCGCAAGCGGGTGTCTGTACAAGCTAAATTATCGGCTAATATTTTTAACATTAATAGTTTTAATATGCTGTTTGGACACCAGGGACATCCACACCACCGTTTCATTTATAGCGACAATAACAGTGCAGCAGAATTATATCAAGTTCTGAATATGCATACGTGGGTATCCCACGTAATTTTCCAGATATGAATTTTGAAACGTTCCAATTGATCCGGAAACTCACCAGGGCGGCAGTGCGTACACTACGGGACTGGACGTTTTTCTCTTCCTGGTTCACACACGACTTCACATGACGCAGGAAACAAAACGTAACAAATAAACGCACACTTATTAGATTAACTATAGTTTATAATGCTCTCTGTCCTCTATTGCCATTTAATCGAATAAATGGAAACTTTTCAATCAGCAAAATTAATCGAAATTAAAACAAACGAATTTTGCAGACATATTGAACCGTGTCCGTTAACAACAAATTCGGGGAAACTGGACACGAAGTTAATTTGAAGCGCACTTTAAATGTGACGTAAGAAAAAAACTTTTCCTGAAATAAGATTTAAAAGTTTATGACTATAGTATATTAATAAAATTATTGAATTTTGGGGCATTATCAATCGTTATTTTTTTATTTAAATACAATGTTTCGGAGACTGGTTTCTTGCCTCCGTCTTCAGGTAAAAGCCACAGTTGAACCTAATCATGGGTTTCATATACATGTAATGTACCAATCATTTATAACATTAATTCAATTCAATTCAATTTATTTCAAATTCAAAAATAGATCCAGATACAGGCTGGGAAACAACCATTGGCTATAGAATGAGTCACAGATCAAAAAACAAGCATTCCATTCCCACAGGAACAAGTCAAGGCACTCATAATATAAAACAAAATAAAAGAACATATCAGCCATATATACAACAAAACTCCCCCAGTATGGAACTCATGACCCATCTATTATTTCCATAAAATTCTTTAGGATGTGCAAATGTCATATTAGGTAAATAAGTAGCACAAAGAACTAAGTCAAGACATAAGAATAGAACCAGAATACAATTAATCTTACCGACTGGTATATACAAAAAATTCATCCACAGTATAAAAATGGGTGACAAGTCAACCATCTTAACAATATGACCATCTTAACCATCTTTGTGAATATGGATGAAGCCCGATTTGACTTCATGCAAAGCAGATATTATGCTGGATTAGAAATGAAGCAGGAATTATGCCAGTGATGAAAGTTCGTGCCTTCTACACAGACTCACCTTCATAACTTTTTGCTTCAGAACTAGGGCATGTTAGCGGAGAAGCACTTAGGGCACACATTATCCGTATAGAAAACGAAGCGGTGAAAATTAATGTATGAATCACCAACTTCCTTAAATATTATTGCTTTTAGATATATCTTATATTTGACTCAGTACAAACAAAATGATACTGTAACGGATTTGATCAGCACGTTACCAGGCAACAGCTCTGTAAACACGGTCCAACATGCAGCAATAGATGAGGCTGTTTTCTGTGTTGTCCGCGCCGAGCAGCGGAGGAACAACTGGGTTATGCAACCCGTTTCTAAGCAACGGCTCGGTAAACGCACTTCCGCGTAAGCGGTGACGTCATCAACAATAGAAACGGTGTTCTCCGTGGGATCAGTGCGGAGTGTTTATAAGAGAAGTGAACGTAGTGACATTATTAATTCAGGAGTTATTCAATTACGAGGAGTGAGTCCAGAAGAATTTTTAGTTCCGAGGTTCCAGAGTGATTGAAAACGAAGTAGCAAGAAGACTTAATACTAATTTGAAGTGCTAATTTTTGTGTTGAGATCCGTTGCTAGGAGACGACAAGTGAAAACTGAGAATCCTAGTGCGTGTGCAACGATGGACTGGAAAGTGTATACATTAGCAAGCGCGCTGTATTAATGATAATAAAGAGAAATTATAACCGAAGTGCTAATTAATTCAATCATCCGATCAAGAACCCGTCATTTTCGTCATGCATACCAACCTACACTTGACGATGAATTCCTCTATCACTAATTAGCTTTGTTAATAATATGTGTTTGCGATCGTAGTGGCCTTGCGGTCTAAGGTATGAAATAACTCAACCAGCTCGAACGTTGGGTTCAGATACCACTCGAGGCGTAGGATTGTGTTGATTCTGTGCTTATATTGGACTGTGTATGTTGCGGCCTTGGAACGGCCTGATCCCCCATCAAAAGAGTCCTCCATTTTGTCTGTGAGTTTCACAATTTCAGATTAATTCTGAAATTGAAAGAGGCTAGAGGATCTAATCCGTCAAAGGAGGAGGAGGAGAAGGAAGAAGAAGAAGAAGAAGAACAGCGATAGATGTGTATACTTGTATATCTCTACACTGTGAAGTTCTAGTGCCTCTTCAGCCACGAGAGTTACGAATAATATGGACAAGTTTTATGTGTGCGCGCAGTAAACGAAAACAGAAGAATACATATTGGTAAATACTGCATTTGCAAATTACGTGTACTCAGTTCTTGAGTAAATCTTTCCATTCTTGTTATATATGTACCAGTAACATAATTTTAAATCAAACTAGGTTTACCAAGAAGTGGTGATCACAGTTGTTCAGGCCAGAATCCTGTCACAGACGTAACACAGTGTCCGGGTGAAAGGTATCCAAAATAAAAAATGCAAATCTTGGAAACTAATTGTCATACACGTATCCGGTTTATGTCATCGGAAAGGAAAACTCTTAAAGCTTCCCCCCCCCCATGTCCGGCTTACGCGCAAGCGCCGCCACATTTCTGCCATCATGTTAGGAATCACATGGACAGAGAAACGGCTAGGAGATGGATCGGCAGAGATGAACCAATTGCTTGGCCTCTGGGTTGCCGGATTTAACTCAGTGGATTTTTCTTGTGGGGTTATGTGTAGAACATTGTCTACCAGGTTACGATCAACGACCTTCAACACCTGAAAACCCGCATAAGGGACGCTGTGGCTACGGTAACACCAAACATGCTTCAAGTATGGATATTTGTCGTGCCACTAATGGAGCCCACATTTAAATTTATTGAGAAAGTTATATAAGCAGAAAAAACTTTGATAGTATCCCTTTGTAATGGTGTAACCCATTAGTGTGGATAATAAATTCCTTCTGAAATATAATGATTTTATTTTGGATGCTTTTCATCCATACATCCTCTATTTTCGGTTTATTAAAATGAAATACTTCGGTATAAAAAATACCTGACCAGAATAAAATCCAGTAAATTTATCTTAAAATTGAATGTAAACATTTTTAGCCTACTGTTCTTGTTTTGAAGCAATAAAACTAGGCTTATGGGATCACCTTGCTGTCTACATGTCCGTGTATCCCTCCCTATCAACTTTTGAGTACCTGAACCAATCTTTATGAAATTTGGTATGTATATCATGGCACCTGAACCATCTCAGAGGCGTGCTTCATAAATCTGTGTCATCAGTTTGTGTGTCTACTATTATCCCGGCATCGTTGCTAGGCAACGTCTCAGCAGAAACGTTACCTCTGCAACGAAAACACACTCAACAATATAATAATTGTCGGAAGCCTAATTTTTATGCGGTCCGTGTGTATCGAAGGAAAGAAGGCGACTAGTTCTTCCCAGAATTTCTTGTTTAATTAGACTGGTCCACTTTGGAGCCTTCATAATGGAAACTGTGAATGACACACAGCATAAAGGAACCCCATTGAAGGCCTCTTAGGAAGGTCGAGAACCGCTAATCTGTTCAAACCTCCATGTAAATATAAAGAGAACCAATGAATTACTGTCTGCATCTTGACGCATTATAGTGATGTTATAATCTCAACTAGGAACAGCGTGCGTTGACCCGTGAGAGTGGTGTTAGCATAATGCTTCTACCTAAAATGTTTTCAGCATTGAAATAATGAAGATATTTAGGGAGCGGAAAAATATATTGCGCGCTGATGGTACGACAGTTTAACACATCGAGATCTTAAGTAGGCCGGTATATCGTTAGCATAACTGGCTGGTTCCAGGAATGATCTTTTCGTTAATTATAACGAAAAGTGTGTATTTCGGTCACGAAATATAAATATACACGGTGTTAAAATATTCTACAAACAACTATACTTGATGCGAGTATGCAAATATCAGACCCATTTCATGCTGTCAGAAAAAGAAAAACACTCCAGCCGTATGTTGGGCTTCTGAGTTGGGACAGTTTCTTTTTCCAGTAAGACAGTCGCAAATGCATATATATTCCTTAAGGCCTTAAAAGAAACATTACTTTTATGTTTGAAAATATTTTATTGCAATTGTTATGTGTTTTTTTGCATGATGTGCAAAAAATGAATTCATGTAGGATGGTCATATCTGTCCGTCTGTCCGCACATTTCAAATCGAGATACGTTTAACAAAGTTACTTGAAGACCTGCGTGCGTTTTTATACATAATGTAGCGTGTATAGCTAACCAACGGCGCGATGAACACCTCGCTTAAGGTCACGCAACAATAGGACGAATGTTCATAGCTCGTTGCTAGGCAACAGTCATCGCGCCAATGGACTGGAGAGATAATGTATCACGTGAATTGTTTTCTGTGTGGTCTGCGCTACGCAATAGTATAACTGTGATTTCTGTGCTTTGTCCGTGCCGAAAGGATATAAGAGTATATGGTAATGGGAATTGACTTAACTTGAGTTCCGAAGTTCCAAGGGAACAGCAGTGTGGCCAGAAGAAGAATTAGACGACTTAGTGTGTGACGTTACATGTGCTATAGTTATAGTAATCTTGAGAGTGTAAGAACTAGTCGTAGTTACGACTAGTGAAGATCCAATTAACCGATTCACCAATCAAAACCCGCGTCTTAGTCACTGAAACAAGTGACAATATCTTGCTTACTATTCATTGGAGAACAAAATGTTCCACATAAAGAGTAAACAGAAAATTGAGAACATACATTTTATGCCCCCAAAAATTTATCGATAGATCTTATGCACTTAAAGGAATTTAAACAAAAGTTTAGTTCTGAGTGCCCGAACATGGCCTCCAGAATACAATCACGGACATGGCCTCCAGAATACAATCACGGACAAGGCCTCCAGAATACAATCACGGACAAGGCCTTCAGAATACAATCACGGACAAGAACAAAAAATCTATGTGAAAACATTGCACATACCTTCTCATATACGACTGACCTTGACTGCGTTTAATTGAAAACGAAATGGATTGTTGCCCATTAGATGACGGTTGACTGTTGAATGCCGAACAACAATGAAATCCGTCCGACTGATAAAGCCGGTTTCGAAATAATTAGTATTTCGCATTAGGGCCACTAGTTCGAATGCCTTTATTTACCTGAAAATATCATTAATACAGATTTTTGGGGGGATATGGTATCCATAAATTATTGAACTGTAATCAAAACCGTCTGAGACATTTTCGTGAAAATCGACATTTTTGTTGAAAACAAAGTCTACTGCACCATGCGTGTTCGCAAATGTTCAAATTGATGACCATCATTAACCAGACAGAGCTGATAACGCGGAACAGTGGAATCATAAACTGTACGAAGCATTTCATTTGGAATTTGAAGACATTGTCTTCCCAGGGGTAAAACGGGCGGGGCGTGAAGATGACCACTCACTTCCAGCTAGTAAGTAAAGTAAAGCTATCCCTGTACCAGGCAGTGAAGGCCCATATGGTTGTGGGACGTTGAGGGTCCCATATTATCTAGACAATCGGCTCATAGATGGCGGTAAGGTTGTCAGCCTTACGCTCCGGCCGCGCTTTACTCCCCAGGAAAATTATTTAATTAATTCCTGGTACTCATTTTTGTTAGCACCTCCAGCTAGCGCCGTGGCGTTGTGCGTAATTTGTTGAGCACAGTTACAGCTTTACCTTTTTTACCTTCATGCAAGACGATAACCTGCCCACGAGGTGCAAAGAACGCATGTGCAAATTCTTGCGTATTCCAACACAGATTGCATTTTTTCTGTCTTATTATTTGTTGTTGTTACCACTTTTGGGGCTTCCCTCCCCCTTTCTTTTTGTACAAGCGGTCTGATTTAACTTCATACGAGCAGTATATGAATTGTACAGCAAGAAAATAATTAATTAAACAGCCAGAAGAGTAAACAACGGACTGCATCCAGTTACCGTTAAACTGATTAATCCTGAATTCAGTATATGTTAGTCTTATGTCACTCTGACAAGAACAGGTATATACGCTGGTATAAAACAGGACGTGACCTTGATAAAGAGCTTAAAAATAACGTTAGTGCCAGATGCAAAGGCAGGAGCTTAAGTCTCTTGGCCTGCAGATTAGTTACTTTTTCCTCGTTGTCCTACGGAAAGAAGATACAGGAAGTAGTTTCAGTATATCCTGTCATGTGTTCCGTTTTTATAATATGTATTTTTTTGGAGGGTTTGTTGGTTCGTAGGCTGCTTAACCCTATAAAATGAAATGGTTACTACCGCTGGCTTTGGCACTAAGAAACTCCGGATTTTGCCCGTAGTGTGTACTTATGTGTTTCGTGTGATTCTCAGAACAATAAAAGACCAAAACAATTATCATTAACTACCTGCTCGTTGTTGTCGAGACACGCGGTGTTTTCTGTGAGGTAGGAACTGATCATTTGTCCTTTGTAATCGAGATTCACCGTGTTATTGTTGGGTAAATAAGTAAGTAAGTAAAGGCATCCCTGTAACAGGCCGTGGAGGCCCATAGGGTTGTGAGATGTTGAGGTTCTCACATATTCTAGACAATCGGCTCGTAGATGGCGGCAAGGCTGTCAGCCCTACGTGCCGGCCGCCCTTTACCCCCGGGAATATTCCAAGAATATTCCTGGTAGTCATTTCTGTTAAAGGCTGAGTCGACCCCAGGGCCATAGTGCGGCTGGAAGGATTAGGCCAAATGAAAAAAAAATGTTATTTTTGGGTAGGAATTGGATTTTTAAATTTTATTTTGATGATTTTATGTTTCATTATGCTGATTCATTTGCAAGAGCTTATTTAATAAATTAACTGAAAGAGTCATTATGTACGGTGAACAGGAAATTACTATGGAGAAATCGATAGACGCCTGTTTCAAGGAGGAATTGAGGAAAACCTAGGCGAACTCAGAACAGGTATGAGTACTTGCAAAACGCCAATCAGTTTTGCCACGGCTGAGCTAGCCTTATCGGTACAGTGTAGACAAATAATCAAGGCTGCAAATGCGTTAAACTCTGGTTTAAATTGATGCATTTCCTGCATGCCAGTCGGAAAACCGAATGTTGAATTATGTAGCTCGTGTAAAAACTAAGTTTATAGTGTCATGTATCCTGGGGTTGCTTGACTAATAACACGGGTATTGCATTTGATGATCGAATTTATTGGACCTTTATATGTACAACTGGTTACAACAGTTCGCTGATCACTATCTGACACACTATCATCTTCTTCCGACTGGACACTACACGGGAACTATTCTGACTTCCAACTGGACTTCGTTGTTCTATTTCAATTCTGATCTGAACTACGACTGACTATGCCTTCTTATAACTTGTCGGCACGGACCCAGCGGCAAATACCGTCTTCTGTTGTGAACAGTATATGCTTATTGTTCCGCTACTTAGCAATAGATGTCCTTCTATTGTTGAGAGCGTATGCTTCTGAAACGTGTTTACAGAGCCGTTGCCTAGCAATGAGCATGTGCGTCACAATATGTATATATATCCTACTTTTTCATCAAAATATTGCGTGCTACTCATCTTCAGCTCTATAAAGCAACAAAGAAACTACCGAACGGTTGACGTAGAGGTCACGATCACTTCTTTTCAGAACCTTTCCAATTTGTGATTCATCTGATCCTACCATTCGACGCTATATAGCTTAGTTACTGACGTCATTAATACCCACCAAATAACAGAAGGGCATAATAATCTGGCAGAATTAAATAATTCGGTGCAGCCCCACGTCGTCCAGACCGGCTCTGGGGCCACTCAACCTCCTATCTAATGGATACAGGGCGCTCTTTCTCCGGGGGTAAAGCGGCCGGGACGTGAGGCTGACCACTCGCCTCGAGCTAGTGCCGAGGTTAAGAAAATGTGTATCTATACATTCACTCCCCCATACGCCTTATCACTTAAGCACAAGGACAACTTTACCTTACCTGTTTACAGTTAACCTCTGGCCAGATATCAGATACAATTCTCAACCATAACCACATTTTCTCAGGATCCACCTAATGTTGACCTTTCATCTCTTTCGTTCTTAAAGTGACCATTTCCTAAAACATTTCCCCACTAAAATCATGTATCGAATTTCTGCCTTTCCTCAGTACTTAGTGCGGTGTCTGCAAAATGAGGCACATCAAGCGGAGGTGGCCGTGACGTCAGTCAATTTTCTCTTGTTTTCTCTCATCCGCTTTCACTGACCATCATTCTCTTCTTCATTTTTGTTGCACTTCTCAAGTATGTAGTCAGGTATCCAATTAAATACGTCATCTGTATTTTACAGCGTATTAAAAGAGAAACTCTTCTAATTGGCTGCTGCAGGAAAAAACAAATCTGATTTACTATTTAAAAAGTCTGAAAATGGTTTCCCAGGTTCTTGTTTAGCTCTGGTCCGCTGGTCTCGCATGTGACTTAGAAGCAGGCCACGAATGTTCCATCTTTTGGGAATTATCGCCATGTAATCCGTTGAAAGTCAAACGACGTTTTGGAGAAACGTGTCGCCTTCATCTTCGGCGAAATATAAGCAAAGCAAGAAACTAGATTGAAAGCAAGTAGAGTTCTGTTTTGACACTGGTTTCGTGCTTGGCTTATTCTTTGACCCTGAAGATGGAGGCGACATGTTCCTTCGAAACATTGGTTGTCTTTCAACGGACTTCATGACGTCATATCCCAGGAGACAGAACCACAAGTCCTACAATTTAGGAACTGTAAACACGGCGTAACAATTATGGTGTTTTCGCCTTGTTTTTGCTTCTATATTTAAAAATATCTTTGTTTAATTATAAGCAAAATCGCAAGACTTTAATCGAAGTGTATTGAGCATGAATTATTTATTTTTCTCTACCAATTTCCTTAAAACCCTTTTACCCTCCCATAAATATTTAGAAGTCGCGCTCGGGATGCGAACAGACGCATATTAAGATCTCTGCAGAGTTTCCATTATCGCTGTTCGACTTTAACGGAACTTGAACTGTATCAACGAATAGCAAATTTAATAGAAACCCATTCTGCGATTCTCGAATTGATACATGTGTAGAGACGAAAGGACAGAGTGACTTTAATAGTCCTTCCGCAGAAAGCGATTACAAGAAGGATACAAAAAGTCTAAGGGCTAATCACCACTAGGGCACAATATCGTGTAACTTACTTCTGTGGTCTAGTGGTCAGCGTTCCTGGCTACATATCCAGAGGTCTGGGTTGGATTCCCGGCGCTACCAGATTTTCTGAGAAGTAGTGGGTCTGGAAAGAGGGCCACAGCATCGTGATGATAATTTAGGAGCTATTTCGAGGAAATAGCGGCTCCGGTCTAGAAAACCGAAATTAACGGCCGTGGGCATTCGTTGCGCTGACCACGCGACACTCTTTATCCGCTAAAGTTGACACTAAATTCGCCGACAAGCGGCGGTCGCTCGGTCGGTATAGTTCGCTTGCGGACTACAGGCCACGGAGTGTGTCTGTCATGAAGACTTACATATACGTCACTTTAACCGAAAAATAAATTTCCCCATTGGCCACAACCACTTTGACATCCCTTGCATTTCACGATTCACAGTAGCCCTGCTCTTCGTTACATACAGCAAGAATGAAGACCTAACCAGAAATACAGCGTAATTGGCAACCCAAAGGACAGGTACCGGCAGTATTTTTGGATCTAATTCAAGAAATCACGTTTAATTAAGCACACCTTGATGTTAAGGTTAAGCGACGCTTAAATTAGACCAGGGTGGGTGAATGGGTGAATGGGTGAGACAAGGGGTGAGGAGATCTCTCTGCTTTGGCACCTACTTTCAGAGGCCAGACATACACGGAGCGAAATGAGCTGCTAAATGAGGTTAATGGTGCCTTCACTCGCAGCCAATAAGAGCAGAGTGCAGAAATATCAAGCGATAATCGAGGTCGTGTCGTGATTGCTCGGCGATTTTACGTCGTCACTATAAGCTACGTACATCCACTGAGTCGGATTCTGACGCTGCCGACGCTGCAGGGGGCGCTGGTCAAGTGGGGGCCCATTTTATTTTCATTGTTAACGGGCTGTATCAGAAAGCTGTTTCAAGAAATACCAATAGAGTATCAAGGTCAAAAAAGGCGTTAAGCAGGATTAGCAAGAAGAAGCTAAACAAAAATAATAAAAATATTATAATTAAATTTATATAACTACTGTATACAATATTTGTTAATTACACATTGCGTAAATGTAAATGTTTTGTGGGGCAGTCGTGTATGTCTTTGTGTCGGTATGTTCCAACTAAAAGCAATCAGGTGGATTTAAATTAAATTTGGTACATAAATTGTCTAGCATAGCTGGTTGAGGCACTATGCTACAAGCCCGAAGGTCGCGGATTGAAGTCCCGACGAGGTCATTGGATTTTTTTTATTGACCTATTCCTTCCAGCCCCACTATGGCCCTGGGGTCGACTCAGCCTCTGACAGAAATGAGTACCAGGGATATTCTTGGGCGTAAATGGCGACCCGCGCGTAAGGCTGACCTTGCCGCCATCTATGAGCCGATTGTCTAGAAAATGTGGGAACCTCAACGTCTCACAACCCTATGGGCTTCCATGGTCTGTTACAGGGATACCTTTACTGTTTTTACTTTACTTTTACTCGCGCGGTGTACTTTGTTCTGTATAAAAGTTCAAATATTCCGACCCGCTTCGAAGATAACTTACTGTCCGCCTGGGCCGCGCCATAGCTCAAACTGTTAGTCGCTGGCTGGTCAAGTGGGATTTATGGTGGAGAAAATGGCGCTGGGGCAGGTTTTCTCCGAGTACTTCGGTTTCCCCTGCCAATCTTCATTCCACACTTGCTCCACAATCAACCTCACCTATCATCTGGGGCTGGTACGAGTACAATAGGCCAGAAGTGGCCGCAGTACAAGGGACTTAGTCCCACCCCACTAACAATAAAAAAAATACTGTCCGCCTGTCTGCTGAAGGTGTGAATGGTAGCTTCCCCCACTTTAGCTACCAATGGCGTGGGCGGCCTCTACTGCCGTCCCTCCAGGTGTGGCCACCACCCGCCTGCAGGACTCGGTAAGACAGTACAGTGTAGACTTTGCTCTGCACATTGACCGTTGGAGCATCATGCGTTGTTTACCAGCAACCTAATGGATTTCCAGGTGGAAATAATTAGCGCCGCTTTATGTGGATGACAAGGAGAAAGACCTCCCAGCATTTACAGAAGAATGCCCTCTCGGCATATCGGCCTGCTTGCTAATTTCGAACTGTTGATGATACCTTAGAAGGTTGCTCAAGTTGAATTGGAATGATTGCTTGCAGGGTCTGCCATTCAAGGGAATAATTTTCAACATACAGGGAATACAGTTTACTGTAAATTACAACTCTAAATATGACCAGAGACAACCTCTGTATTACGATGGATTGAGTATGCTTGAGAGTAAAGCTGTCCCTGTAAGAGGCCTTGAAGGCCGAGGGGCGGGGGGTGAGAAGTCGAGGCTCCCACATTTTCTTTAGACAATTGGCGGTGAGGTTGTCAGCCTTACGCACCGGCAGCCCTTTACCCCCCTGAATCTTCCTAGTACTCATTTCTGGCAGAGCGTGATTAAACCCCACGGCCATATTGCGGCTGGAAGGATTAGGTAAATTTAAAAAATTCCATGACCTCATCGGGAATCGAAACTGCGACCTTCCGGCTCGTAGCATAGTGCCTCAACCAACTATGCTACCGCGTGCCCCTGAGCAACAGATAGATGTATTATACCTATATAGACGCCTTGTGACCAATTTTTAACATTTATATTGAAATATTTTACTTTTCTGCATGTACTTTATGTATAAAAAATTAAGTAGGCATTAATCAGTAACTGTTGGTGTGTTGGGGTACAGACGGTCGGAGTGGAACCCCAAACACATACGTCCACATAATGCCGAAGTGCAGCGTTGTCTCCACTCCCTTCATATATCTCCATATCGTGACTCTTAAGGCAGGGATAACTTTATCTTTTAAAACCGAATGATTCTGCTGCGGTGTAATGGCACCCATCGTTCATTGGTTGGCCTCATTGGTACCGTTCATCACTGATTCCCCAGCATACAGTTACGTGGAAACGTAACTTCCAATCGGTATCCCGAACACACGCAATTTCTTATAACATGTTACGTAAAGCATCTAAATTAATTAGAAGGAAAAATCAACCTTCGATGTATACGAGTAAATAAAATGCAGGAATGGAGGAAAATTACGCGAATCTCCCATAGGTCACGCTTCAGTTCGAAGAACTGTGCTGCTGAATACATATCTACCAATAGAAAACTGCGTTACAAATCCGTCTACTCCCCTCTAAAACACATCTGAGTAAAAATACACCCCGCAGCGATGTTCAGATTAATAATGCGACACTTAAATTCCGTGCACTGAAGATTACGTTCAACACGTACAGTGGAAAATGACACCCTTTCATATCCCTTTGAAACATTTTGTTGGCCTGTATACAAGGGTCCAATTAAATCAGAGCGCACTCTGTGATGAATACACTTTGCTGTAAAGGATTTTTAATTAAATGGTATAAGGAGACAGCGCACCACTCAGACATGTCCCTCCACAACGTATTGATTCTGTCGCGACGCTGGTCCCACTTCCAGGCGTCTTTGTGGGTTAACCTCTCACACCAGTCCCAACCGGGTTGTTCAGGCAGTAGTCACTAACTTGCTTACTGCATGGCGCACCCGTGCAATGCGAGTATACTAACAGGAACAATTTATATTTATATCTTCTGGCCCGAATGTAATCGACATTGACAGGGAAACAGCGTTTGGTAAACCGAAGACTGAATTACGTACGAGGGGGTATCCAAAAGAAACCGAACATATTTTTTTAAAATTATTTATTCAAATTTTAAGCACAAACCTTCAATCCCCTTCAAAGTACTCTCCACTTACACTAATACACTTGTCTAGTCTTTTATTTCATTTTTCAAAACATTGTATAAATTCATCTTTTGAGATGCTTGACAACGCCTTCGTCGTTTTTTCCCCTCAGCAACATCAGCAAAACGCTGAAAAAAAGTTTTGATCATTTCGGGACTCTTCTTTTAAAGCACAGCATGCTTCCACGCGACCTTGTTTTTGTTCAGCAGTCAGCAGTCGTGGCACGAATTTCGCAGCCACCCTTTTCATTCCCAAATCTTCTGTCAAAATTCGCTGAACTGAGCTCCAAGTCACTCCCGACAGCTCCACAATTTCTTCAATGGTCCGTCGTCGATCTTCCTTGATGATTTCACGAATTTTTTCAACATTTTCATGTGTTCGGGCCATTGCAAAAACGACGATCACACAAAACAGTTGTCACTATAAACTCTGCCGAAACTAGTCCTTACCTTCTGAAGCAACGGTAGTCGGCTTATCGACTCAGGAATGTTAGCTCTATGCGCTCATAGCGGCAAAACGCGGTACTACAAAAGCTCTGCCCACAAAAAAATTAGTTCGGTTTCTTTTGGGTACCCCATCGTATATATTATACAGTTAACTGTAACTGATATAATGAGTGTAAGCCCTGTGTTGAATTAATTGTCTACCTCATTACACCGTCTGTCGGACAGCATTTTGATGACTGGTAAAGAAGTAGGTTACGACGGCAGGAGGTGGGTAAAAACGTTTCAGGATCGCGGGGCGAGCTATGGTATTAAAGAAACTCCGTTGACAGCTTCTGTGATCTAGTGATCATAGTTCCTGGCTACAGATCCAGCGGTCCGGGTTAGATTCCCGGCGCCACCAGCTTTTCTGAGAAGTAGTGGGTCTGGAACGGGGTCAACTCAGTCTCGTGAGGATAATTGAGGAGCTATTTCAAGGAAATAGCGGCTTCGGTCTTGAAAACCGAAATTAACGGCCGTGGGGATTCGTGGCGCTTACCACGCGACACCCTCTATCCGCTAAAGTTAGCACTAACTTCGTCAACAAGCGACGGTCGCTCACTCGGTATAGTTCTCTTGCGGACTAAAACCACGGAAGTTTTTTTTGTACTATTTCAAGAGAGCTGGACAGTTTACTTGATTATTCTTGTGGCTCCACAGACGAATGAGTGGAGTACTTTTTTATTCTCGGCCTAGCAAATATATTTCATTAAGTGCCTAGTAATTTTAAGCACACGAATCTCTGTTCTCCTGTACATAGTTAAGAGCCAAGTGACAGGCAATCCAATTGGCACGAATAATAGTAAATTTGGTTTTTATTAAAAGTATAATCCTGCAATTTATGAATTCTTCGAAGGCATGTTTAAAACATATTGTGAGATAACTGAAAGATGATCCGCTGCTAGGTAACGGTTCGATAGACAAGTGAACCATCGCTAAGCAACGGCCGACAGCATTAGAGAAGCTATGGAAAAAAGCGTTTTCTATGCGTTCCGACCCATGGTTGACACTGATCCGCTACTTGCACGTGGCTTTTCAAGTACCGTATATTCATGATTACATAACGAAATTGTGCATGCAAGCAACAAGCATAGGTCGTACAAAAATATGAAAATGCAAAGCCCGACACAGAAAATATAAGAGGCTTACATTTGGCGGCGGTCAAGCCTACGACCATCCAAGTGACTAGGCAGCCGTTGTTACATGAGCTACATGAGTTAGGGCACGATCTGCTGTGCCAAGCCTAGACTGACAGGGGCCTTGTATATACTGTACATTATATACACCAGAGTTACATGTACAACTGTAAATAGTGGGTATCCACAAGGAAGCGAGCTCTTGACAACTGACTATTAATGTCAACAGGTACAATTGTAAATATAAATGTCATATACTACTGATTTGATGATGGACCAGTCCTCTCCTCAGAGAGGGCATCTCACATTGACAAAACAGCAACTGTCTGACAGTAACAAAAATTTGATCTTAGGCCCCAGATGGGACTTAACACCAAGACTGACTGGCCTACTGACCTCGGCCGTGATGAGACTTTGACTTGAACTTCGTTGAGGCCATGAGTAGTCGTGAGATGGTAGCCAGCCAGAGACGACCTAAACACGAGAGTAGAAGAATCTCCATTACTGAGAACCGTTACCTAGCAACGTCTAGTGAGGACGTAGAAGCCGTAATGTTTACAGTTTTAATTTGTATAGTGTGTAGATCCGACAGACTGTTACATTTACCTATAGTTACGAGTTAAAAGAGTATACAAAATGCAGTTCCCGATTCAAACTCCATATCTAGTCACTAACACGTGACAGTGTGTTTCGCCGTGAAGCTCTGAAGATTGGTACATATTTTGCAATGTGTAACGGGACCGCACTCGTGTCTGCTGTAGGCATAATATAATCATTCCTAGACCTAGTTTAATTCACTCAGACTTCACTTTTCAAACTTCCGTTCTGTATAGCCGAAATAAGTGGGCATGAACTCCCTTGTACAGAGTGTGCCCTGGACAGTCAGTTGGTATTCCAGAGACCGTGCCATAACTCCGGTGGTTAGTCGCCGGCCTCCCACCGCGGTGGCCCGTTTTCGAGCCCAGGTCTGGTCATGTAGGATTTGTGGTGGACTCAGTGGCACTGGGGCAGGTTTTCTCGGAGTACTTCGGTTTCCCTTGCCAATTATCGTTCCATAGACTGCTCCACAGTCATAATCATCTATCATCCAGGGATAGTAACAATAGGCCGATTAGTGGCCGACGTACTAAGTGGGCTCAGTCTCACCCCGACACAAAATACTAAAAAACTAACTAACCTATTCAAAAATTCTCTCGTGTCATGAAACTCATATGAGTCGGTATAGTAATGGGCTACGGGGTGGACGGCCTGGATTCAATGCCAAGAAATGTAAGTTTTTTCTCTTCTACACAGCCGCAAACCCGACTCTTGGGTCCACCCAGCCTTCTGTCCAAGTAGGTATTGGAGCCACTTTTCCTGTGGTGGGGTTAAAGAGGGAGGGGCGTGAAGCTGATCACTCGCATCCATCTCGTATCGGGGGTCAAGAAAGGTGGAGCTATTCCTCCACTTCTCAATATGTCTTCGTGGCATAGGTAAAGGGTAAAGTTGTCCCTTAACTAATTAAACACTACGCCATGAAGGCGTATGGAAGAGCGGCTGTATAGATCCACGTTTTCTTGATCTCGGCACTAGTTGGAGGTAAGTAAAGGTAAACATGTCCCTGTAACAGGCCATGGGGGCCCAAAGGGTTGTGAGACGTCGAGGCTCGCAAACATTTTCTAGACAGTCGTCTCGCAGATGGCGGTAAGGCCGTCAGCCTTGCGCGCCGGCCGCCCTTTACCCCCCCCGGTAGATTCCTGGTACTTTTACTGCTAGAGGCTGAGTCGACCCCAGGGCCATAGTGTGGTTGGAAGGATCAGCTTCTCGTCTACATTTCAACCTGTTTGTTTCTTCCGGAGTTTCTGCAACCAAGATGTATGCATTGCCATGCCGGGCCAGTCCCGTCTGGGGGCCCCTGCCTTGCATATCTATCTGTCTCACTCTCTTTTATATAAATGCCGGTCACTGTTGCCACCCGGGATAAGGCGTGATATGTCTTCTCCCACTCAAAAACTGGGACCGTGGTTTCGACTCCCACTCGAGGTATGGATATCTGTCCCCGTTTCTTCTGTGTTTGTGTTGTTCTGATCGCCCGCCCAAGGAGTCCTACCAGCTGCCTATAAGATCTATAGTTCCAGATTCGTTCTGAAGGGAACAGACCAGAGGCCCTAATATGAATGTAGAGGAATTATACTAAATTAAAAGTACGGTTATGAAGCTCGTGTATATAATTTTCTCAGTTTCCTTGTTAATTTATTTATTTCTAAATTTAAATATTCTCCTAAAAACTCAGTTCTCAAACCCCCTCAGTGTGAGAGACAGTTTCTGTACTTATAGAAAAAAAATGGACGAATTAAGTTTTAACATTTATTTATTCCAAAGAAGACGGTAAGAAACAAATTTTGAACCCAGTCCTGCTACCTATGAAGGACATAACTCCGTGTAGCCTGATAGTAGTTTACCGACGTTTCGGAAGAATGTCCTGCCTCTTTATTGAGTTGAAGAATAAGTTCAGTCGAACCTGAGCATGGAGCAGTATATTCCATCTAAACGTCGGTGAAATTCTACGATCATATACCAGAAAATTGCATTGCGTTTTAATCATCTCAGGGCCTTTCATCCTTTTTAGGGACAGGTAAACATATAGACAACGGGTAGATTCTAAAGGGTTCTGACGATGGTAGATAACACACAGAATTACTGGGTTTTTGGACTTTTTCCATCGTCCGGAATTCTTGGAAACAGAAAACACGGCGTGTCGGAAACTGGATCTGTTTCCATCTTCAGGTGAGGAAGGAAGACACCTACTCTGTTAGGCCCCTTAGAAACACCTAATCTCGATCACTGAAAGCGACTGTTCCTAATTCTAAAATAACATAGGCGTGTGAAAATGGCTTACCGATTCATGTGGTCGTTGTAAGGGAAGTAGTGCTTGTCCGATGTCCCTGCGGTTGTAAAATAACTGATACATTGCCTGTCACGCGTGTGTCCTGGTTCGGAACGGGCTAGCGGTCCGTTAGCGATGAGCAGCAGAAATAAACGCCGAGCTCTGTATACTTCCTGCAAGGCGCCTGTACTCAGAAAATTGTTTGCAAGCTCTCTACTGTGTCTCTTGGGGAGAAATTAAAATTCGGCAATTAATTTACATGAGAAGCAAAATGGCAGTAAAGCATTAATACAAATGAAAAGCATTAATACTCATTAGCCAAATTAGAAAAAGCATGTCGGGACAAACTCGCCGGACTAACATTTTTTTTTCTTCAGAAATGTAGAAATAATTTTTTATTATTATTATTGTCACGTAGTATGTGTGACTGTAGACGGGGTTTGGATTGTGAATAGATTTATTGACCATGTAAGGTCGTAATTACAAATGACTGTAGCACTGATGCTATTTCCACACTTTACACTTCACTAGATCACAGAGTCTAGTGTTCTCAGTCTGTTACTAGACGTTTCCTGGTAACGGCTCCAACACTGGCTATTCCTCTGCCTCCTGGCTCAAGTTCTCTCTTCACAGACTCCCTTACAGAATTGACTGAGTCTCACTTTGTCCCTTGCTTATAACATCTCGGAATGGATGATATAGAATACATACGCCACGAAGCTCTTCTATTGTTGCGCTCGTGTCTGTTGCTGCGGGGACGTGTTTACCGAGCCGTTGCCCAGAAACGGCCCTGGTATATCCGCCCATCTCGCGGTCGTTGCATAGCAACGGTTCTACACACTACATTATTTTTATTATTATTATTATTATTATTATTATTATTATCATCACCATCATCATCGTCGTCGTCGTCCATATGCAAAGACCACTATACAATAAGACATTCTCTGCTGCTAATGTCGGTTCCAGTTCAATTGATGTCACGACGAATCAACATTTCGGGTACTTCCCTAGAGAGCAAAATGCTGTTTCGATGCTCCGTGAACCAGAATTTTGAGGAGGCTGTAGGAGGTCCAAAGTGGCGGCCCGGTGAACTTTTGGGTCCCTTGATACTTTTCCTAAAACAATCGGTCTGAAACAAAATGTTTCGTAGTTCAGGTTATCACGGCGGTGATAGATTAGATCGTGGTGTAGTGGAGATGCAGGCAGCATGTTCCTCCGAAACGTCAGTGTCCGCCTATAAGAGTACTATGTCGACTCAGAAGGCCACAATCTGAATNAGAATGAGGAAAATAAAATATATTTTCACATTATCGTTGAAATGTCTGAGAAGATGTACCCAGGTCTCTCCCCACCCATCCGTTCACCTATCGTGTACCACCCCACTCCCACCAGTTATCACTTTGTCTCCTTCTCATTTCTCATTGGTCTGTTGGTGTTGACGGAGGGGAAGTACGCAGTGTAGGGACGGTGGGAGAACGGGCGTCAGACTTCAAAACCTTTTGCCCATGCTCATTCTTTCTCTGGCCCGAGTGTAGCTGTTCACATCAAACCGTCATAAACGTCAGTATCATTCCTAGAATCGCATTAATTTTCTTAACAGTTCTGCAATGCCTTCACATATCTCTCCGCCGAATTATTATAAAAACATGCATCCTCCTCGTTAATTGTATTACTCCTGTGTATTTCTGATGACCAGCTCGCAAAGTAAGTTCGATTGAGGGGAGTGTGCAGTCACTTTTCAATGCTTACTCACGCAGTACTGACTGTGCTGTAAGAATTTTCGAAATGAATCCGTCACTCGGTAGAAACGTCTTGTTTCACCTTCGTTAGGGACAAACAGGAAAACAGTCGCTGTCTGTATAGGTGAGAGGGGCATCTGCAAGCATGGGTTGTGAGACCCATGCCATTATGTTTGTCGAAGGATATCCACCGGTTAGCGTGTTAGACTTTACTGTGGGTAAATAAGCACACAAAATGCTAAGTATTGGACTGTTCATGTCTACTCACTAAAATAATTGCTAAATTCATGAATGGCGGATAAAGTAATTGGAAATGTAACCAGTTTCTTTATTAGAGTCCGTCACAACACAAAAATATAAAGGTCAATGCTAAACTTAGTTTAGCTACATGTTTCGGCTATTAGAGCCATCATCAGGCAACCAGATGACTACCATATTCGCACACTACTGAACTGCAATTGCGATGGTAAAGCTGGATACTTGAGTAATACATCATAAAATACATGGCATAAAAGTACAATGAACTATAAACTTATTTAAACCAAAGTTATGACGCAAAACAAGGTTAAAACTCTTCATGTGATATTCTATATCATCAAGTCAGTTGTTGCAAATTTGTTATATTACCGCGGACTTAATTTTTTTTTATTGCTAGTGAGGTGGGACTAAAGTCCCTTGTACTGCGGCCGCTTCTGGCCTATTGTACCAGCCCCAGATGATAGGTGAGGGTGATTGTGTAGCAATTGGTGGAATGAAGATTGGCAGGGGAAACCGAAGTACTCGGAGAAAACCTGCCCCAGCGCCCCTTTGTCTACCACAAATCCCACTTAACCAGATCCGGGATCGAACCCGGGCCGCCGCGGTGAGAAGCCAGCGACTAACCGCTTGAGCTATGGCGCGGCCATAGATGTGGTATAGAATTGACGTTAATTGCTTAGCCCGTGTCTCATCTTACAGTTATTTTGTCCGTTCTGTAGAGGAATATAGATTGCAACGTAGCAGTTTTCAAGTAACTACATATAAATCTAGACGTTACTGATTAATCTGGGCAATTGCTCTTTCGTCCATAATGTGACCGGTTCCTCTCCTCTCTACATAAAGCTGTAAGGTCAGCCGTGCGCTTGCGCAATCATTCCCGGTCTCTCTGAGTGCACAACACAGACTGTGGGTGTCTGACGACTTAGGTGATGGAGTTAGTACTTAGAAATAAAAGATGTATCATAACGTAGGAATGGAAAGGTTACACAATAATGACGACCTTCATGAATGGTTCTCTTCACCTATTATTAAAGAAAAAAGGTGAAGTTGTCCCTGGGTTTAACTAATTAAGAACTACGCCATGAAGACTTATGGGGGAGTGGATGTATAAATCCATACACCTGTTATTATGTTGGTTAAATAAGAGAATATGACGTAAACGAGATATAAAGAAGTCCCAAGAAACTCGAGGAAAGAGATTACTTGAGACGCCAGATTTACATGGGAAGATGATATTAAAATGAATCTTGGGGAAATAGCATATAGGCTTGTGAAGGTGTGGATTCGATTCGTCGGGTTTAGTGCAGAGCTCAAGGGAAGGCTGTTGTGAACAGTTCAATGAATATTGAGGTCCCATAAAGATCCGAAAACTCCTTCAACAGCTGAGTAACACCATTTTCTGCCTAACTAAACACAACTAGATTATTCCTTTATTTTTTTCACCTTGGTACATTAACTCCTGAGAGCCGGAATAGCTCAGTCGTTACAGCCACGGACTACGGGTTGGACGGCTAGGGTTCGATTCCCAGCAAGGGCAAGATTTGTTCTTCTGCGTAACATCCAAACCCTCTCTGGAGCCCACTTAGCCTATGTAATGGGTACGGGGGGCTGTTTTTCCCGATGAAAAAACGACCGGTGCGTGAAGCTGGTCCACTCACCTTCACTAGTGCCGAGGTCAAGAATGGTTGAGCTATGCCTCCACTCTCCAATACGTCTTCGTGGCATGCTGATTTACTATATAAGCATATGGGCAACTTCATTTTTTACACGTTACATCAACTACTGATCTGGTAGGATGGTTGTGAATGAATGGTTAATTTTAGGGCAGTGCCTTGTTCTTTGGGGACGACTTGAGGGATAACTGAGATACGGTATGCAGTTTTGATCCCAAGACTCTAAACCGACAGCCTCCCGAATTCGACTGTGATGCGTCACCGCTTGACCAGTCCGTCGTGATTGTGATCTTCCAAAGTAAATCTTGCTCTATAATCACATGATTACTCTCTTCAAGGCCGAAAAATTACAGACGAGCTCCGTAGCAAACAACGTAGAAATTCAATATTGCTAATGATATAGAAATGTTTTCCGCTCCTTGCCGCCCCAAATTGCAGTCCTGTAAAATTAAAGTGTTGCGTGTCGGCTCGCCTTAATATAAAAACCACTCTTGGGGCGTTCTGCTGAATTCAGCTCAATTCATGCATCCAGGGACAGTGAAACTGACTCCACGGGTTCCTCCTCCTTCGTTAGTCACACTTGTTTTCTGGCTCTTCACGTGTTTTCTGTATGATTACGGCACTATTCAGTTGCAGCAGATCTAGAGCAGAGGGTAACAAACTTACGGTCCAGGGGTTGGATGCGATTCTCGTGCCATCTCGTAAATTTCTGTCCCAAGAAAAACACCTCGCATCCAGAGGAAGTCGCTTTGAACTGGTTCCGGATTACTGGTCATATTGACTGAGGTTCTCTGTGAATTTCCGTAGTTTCTCCACTCAGGTGTTTTCAGATAGTCCAGAACCACCAACTTTCAATCCTTACTTACTGAGCACTCCTCATCGTCCCATTTCATTCTGCGCTATGCAACTCCTCTAGGTGCTGTAGTGTTGGTAAGTAAACTAAGAAACTTACCACACCTCACAGTAATCATACCTCTTTTTTAATTGCTAATGGGGTGGGACTAAGTCCCTTGTACTGCGCCACTTCTGGCCTGTTCTACCAGCCCCAGATGATAGGTGAGGGTGACTGTGGAGCAATTGGTGGAAAGAAGATTTGCAGGGGAAACCGTAGTACTCGGAGAAAACCTACCCCAGCGCCACTTTGTCCACCACAAATCCCACTTGACCAGACCCAGGATCGAACCCGTAATCATACCATTAGTACATATGTATCCCTATGTATGAAACAGGCACGTTAACGTGTAAATTATGCATAGTGTGGCGTATGGACCCGTTGCTAAGCGATGACTCTGTAAACAGCGGCCGTTGCTATGTAATGCCCGCAACATACACTCACGCAACAATAAGACAACGGAATTATGATACCCGTTTCTAGGCAACGGCTCGGTAACACGTTCCCGCGGGAACGAACACGCGCGCAGAAATAGAAGAACGGTGTTTTCGATGCGATCCGCGCCGAGGAGTTATCTTAGAGTCAATTAAGTTGTCGAATTCAATTGTCAGCTGGAAGTCAACCTGTGAAGAGAAGACTAAGAAGTTCGTGTGAAATGGTCGCCAGCCTGGGATCCAGTCAGATAAGGGTTGGCAGTTGAGAGTTAAGCTGTGCAGGGAATGCTGAGAAGATATGGCGCTATAATTGAGTTTGCAGTGGACATGAGCTCAGTTGCGGGATATTAGCCAGACAGTAAAGACGTGAGCGCGAGAAGCTGAAGAATCTTCACTGTTAGAAACCGTAGCTAGGGAACGGCTGTTGAAGACACAGCAGACTAGAAAAAGGCTTAGTAGGTGCTGTGATGATTTTTAAATTGTAGAGATAGCGACAATGCTGTACTTGCTTGTGGTTCCGATTGGTGTATAGAAGTGGCCAATAAATCCATACCCCTTCTATAGTCACAAACATTTTTTTTTCCGAAAGGAACACGGTTCGAACGCTTGCCGGGCAAGTGTCTACATTAAAAGTTTTGCGTAATATTCCTGAGTTCCTGCAGATAGACCAATAATGTCGTGTATATATATCCATGACCTCTTCCAAGTCCAGCCCTTCCTACATAATATTGTTGCTGGACACATCTCATTCGGCACTAGAAACTCTGCAGTTGATTCAGTCTCAAAATAGCATACGCCTAAACCTCAATTGGCAACCGGGGAACCGTATGCAGTTTGGTGTATGGACAGGGTATAAACATACATACAAGAATATTTAGTAGTTACTATAGGGTTCTGACGATGGTGTATAACACACAGAGATACTGGGTTAAAAAAAGACCGAAAACCCAATATCTCTGTGAAAAATATTTAGAAACGCAGATATGGCTACAATGTAGAATTTTATGGGATGTCCGTTATATCTCACGATACAAAAATCCACAGGCCTACTAAAAGGTAAATTTGGCTCTGTTGTTAACTAATTAAGCACTACGCTATGAAGACGAGTCAGGTAGTGAATATATAGATTCACGTATTCTTGACCTCGGCACTAGCTGGAGGTGAATGGTCAGCTTCACGCCCCGGCCGCTTTATCCCGGGGAAATATCCCCCGGTTACAATTGGATAGGTGGGGCACAATTTCGGTCTGGAAGATCAGAAGATTCTTTACCATACCAGGACTCGAACTCGGACATCTCTGTCGTCAAACCCGTAGCCAGTCGCTGTACCGACTGCGCTATCCAGGCTCCCACCACTATTCTAAGCCGGAAGGTCTCAGATTCCATTCGCGATGAGGTCATTTGATTTTTCAAATGACCTAATCCTTCCAGCCGCACTATGGCCCTGGGGTTGACTCAGCCTCTAATAGAAATTAGTACCAGAAAATTTCCTGGAGGTAAAGGGCGGCCGGCGCATAAGGCTGACAACCTCACCGCCAACTGTGAGCCGATTGCCTAGAAACACAACTCTATGGGCCTTCATGGCCTGTTACAGGGATAGCTTTACATTTTTTTAACACAGGTCTACTAGGATAATATAAATGGTGATAGTCTCCTAGGACGCAACACCCTGTAGTTCTCTACCGTTTCGAAGGAACGCTGGTCAGCTTTTTCTTCTATTTAAATGCATCAGCCGTTAATAGGTCTGTATGAGGGGGTTGAGGAGAAGTTACTTTATATCGTTATCTGGGCATTAGGTGGAGGGGGGTGGTCAATGCATCCTCCGGACCCTGTACTTCCGGAGAAGGAGCCCCCAGTACCCATTGGATAGGAGCTGGGTATCCCCCAGAATCTAGATACCCTACCCCTAGCGGAAATGGAATCCCGGCAGTGCAGCAGCTGCGCTCTTCCGGCTATCAGAAAGTCTATACGGGCAAAAATTAAATTCAATCAGTCACTTTCAGTGCTCAGCCCTTACATCAAAAGAAATGGAAACCCGTTGAGTGGTTTGAGGAATTGGGATACGCAGACAGTCAAATCCTAACATGAAAACGTGTGCTCGCACGAATTGTAATAAAACCTTCCCATGTTTGAGCAAAACAGTTGTTGTGAACCTCACTCTTCAGTTCAGAGGCTATATGCTCTTCACAGATACACACACATAAACACTGCAACTGTAAGCTTGACGTGACAGAAAAACACGGACGATACATTGAAATAGCTAATGTTTTATGTGCATAATTACAAAACATTATACAGGATGTTCAGTTAAGGAGGAAACTTCGTAACACCGTTGACCGGGCCCAATATTCCTCCAGATTGCTGCTGTAACTGTAACGGTGCGCGTTTATCAGCGCCAATGACTCATTCTGCTATCAGCAGTTACAGCAGCAATCTGTGAGGAATGTTGGGCCGGGTCAGCGGTGTTGCAAAGTTTCCTCCTTAACTGAACGTACTGTATATTTTGCATCCTGTGTTAAATTTTGCGATGTATGACATATAACGACACATAGATGTGTATGTATGGTTTATAGACATACATAGCATGTTTACTGTGTGTAAGAATAAATTGTCTAGTTCGTGTCATTCAACGAAGTCAGTTCATTAGCCACTGCGATGTTTCCCAAGAAGGAGGGATTTTCCTGTTACGCTTTGTGTCCACACACACACGGAGGACAATGACCTCGGTAAGAATATGTATTACGCATTACCGTACTAACTCTGTTACTAAAGTACAGGGTAACCAGTTAGTGACAGAGGCAGGAATGTATTTCTACATCGCGACATCTAGACCAGTCACTTAAGTAATGGATACCAGGGCTCGTATCCCCGGAAATGCAAAACAACAAGAACCCGTTCACTTCCCATATTAAGAATGCTGGAAATTTCATCCCCGCCCATCTTGGTCGCCTTCATGGCCCTCTGCTTAAGGTTCGGCCACACAGAGCGCTACGCTATGTTCGCTACGTACGCTACGTACGCTGTGTACACCCTGCGACGCAGCTAACATAGCGTACGTAGCGTACGGAAGTCTGTGTGGCCAGTCACATTGGCAATAAAGGAAGACATTTTTCTGTTCGTATAGCGAACATAGCGTACGTAGCGCTCTGTGTGGCCGAACCTTTAGACAGTTAACCATCGATTCGGAGGAACATATCTTGAGCGTTCAAGAGTAAGTCAAGCAGGAAACGAGCATGCAGCAGTCAGAAAGAGAATCCCTATTCCAGTGACTCTCTTCCTAGAAGTTCCAGCGGCGACGAGCTTCTCATTCAAAGCATGAAGAGAAACAAGGATTATCTGGATTCATTAGGCATGACGGCGACACAGCGTTTATTTAGAATCCGTCAAATTCTTCCAAACTCTTTGCATAAGGCAGTAAAGTAGGGAGAGTGGGCTAACATCCTGAAAGAAGGCTTCGTATTCCCGTAAGGCAGTCTGTGCAGTCTGTCCTCTCCTGTGTAATAAAAACGAAAGTAAAAATACATAGTAGGTTCATTGTCGTAACTAGAATGTTCGCGCATGATGCTGGTTAACTTCTCTATTACGTGTTTAGCATAACATATGCGACGTTTCGAAACTGAAACTTCACGCGAAGAAACGGCTTTGAGTCATGGCACAGATAGTTACCTGAAAATTANATAAAGTACGTTACTATGGGGCACCAATTATTCGGTTTTCTCGGTCACTTCAGGAGTATGCCCAAAACAGACACAACCAACCAAGTTCCTACGCAGGATTTGAGGTTCTCATGTGAAAGGTAACGTAAAATCCGTAATCCGTGAAGGTGTATATGGGAGCAGATATATAGATCCACATTTTGTTGACCTCGGCACTAGCTGGAGGTGAGTGGTAAGCTTCACGCCCCTGCCTCTTTACCCCCGGTACCCATTGGATAGGAGGTTGGGTGGACCCCAGAGCCGGTCTGGACGATATGGAAAAGAGAAAATTCTTGCCCTCACCGAGACTCGAACTCCGACTTCTCGGTCGTCCAGCTCTTAGCCAATCGCTATACCGACTGAGCTATCCCGGATGGTGCTACATGCCACAAAACAGGACTCTTCACATAGTTCCTAGTCCGGTTCAGCAGAGTTCTTTGATTGAGTTGCAATTGCTGAAAGACTACTTATAATATGTATCCCAGTTACATAGGCCTAATTAATGTGTTGTCGCCTTGCAATAAAGTAGGTCTGTAGTTGATGTCAATTGAATGTTAAACGCTCCTCCTGTCCCAGTAAAATCTTAAGCACACTGCTGGCTTCAGAATGCGACAGAATATATATTTCAGTCCATTTCTTTAGGGTAAATCCAGCTTGACTGCTAATGTTATCGGACTGTGAACCGCATCAATACTTTGTTCAGTAAATCAATACAGTTGGCTCATTGTTTCGCTGTATCTTGTTCATAAACAAATGCGATGGTTTCCTCGCTGGCCCCGAGTGGAATTCCACATTACCTAATTCACATTAATAACGGCAGCCAATCGGGTAAAGAGATAGGATGGGATGGTGTGGATTGGATTGATCTGGCTCAGGATAGGGACCAGTGGAGGGCTCTTGTGAACACGGTAATGAACCTTCGGGTTCGATAACATGCTGGGAAATTCTTGAGTAGCTGCAGATTTGGCTTCTGCCCAAGAAGGGCTCAGCTCCATGAATAAGTAAGTAAGTAATAATATTTGGTGAAGAATACAATTTAAATTCTCATTCTGTAAATTCGTCGCTCTGTCTGGGTAACGTAAAATTGTTCCTGTATTTAATTAAGCACCGCGCCATGAAGACGTATGGGGGAGTGGAAGTATATCCCCACCATTCTTAACCTCATCACTAGATGGTGAGTGATCACCTTTAATGTTCTGTCGCTTTATCCCTGGGGAAACAGCTCCCAGAACCCACTGGACTGGACCATCTACTAATATATTTATAAATATCATGTATTTTATGAACCACCGTTTGAGAAACACCATTCTATACTGTGAACAGCCATATCTTTTGGGATATTTTGCCGTATAGTCCGTTGAAAGTCAACCGGCGTTTCGGAGGAACATGTCGCCTCCATTATCAGAGTCGAAGAATGAGTCAAGCAAGAAACCAGCAAGAATAAGATAGCAAGTAGAGCCTGGCTTCTGTTATTCTTCGACCCTGAGGATGGAGATGACATGTTCCTCCGAAACGCCGGTTGACTTCCAACGGACTACACGGCGTTATACCCCAGAAGACAGAAATCTTCATAACCATCGTTATAAGAACCTCAAATCTTTACCATTCTGTATTATGGTCGAATGGACGAACAACGGTCTGCGAACAGAATTCTTAATGACAAATCAAAAGCAGAAGAGAACGAAGAAGGTCTGAACTGACATGGGAAGATGGAGTGGATATAGATGTTAAAGCTCTATGGGAAGTGAACTGGAAAAGCGTAGCCAGGAACAGACAAATCCTGCAGAATCTTCTAAGGAAGGTTGTAGCTCAGAAAAAGGCTGCTTGGCCAGTGATGATGATTATGGTTGCCAAGCCTTGGAGGCTTGAAAAATTACATTTACGTCAAATGGATGATAGATCATTATGTAAATACATCCGTTAATCTGTATCATTAATTTACATTAAACAAGGACAGTGTTAACACAGAAACGAATATTGGCGGGCCAGTGAGAAAGAATGTTAAGTTGGAACAACCGAAACTGGCTTTATTCTTACTGATATCCGTGGCTTTAGTCCGCAAGCGAACTATACCGACCGAGCGACCGCCGCTTGTCGGCGGCGAAGTTAGTGCCAACTTTAGCGGATAGAGGGTGTCGTATGGTCAGCGCAACAAAACCCACGGACGTTATTTTCCGTTTTCTAAACCGGATTCTTGCTTATCTAGATGTATTAATGGTGAGACATTGAGTTGGTTGCAATTCTACGATAGAACAGCTTTTAATTAAGACCCTCAATGATGCGGTTATGCATCACATGTTACAATTCCGTATCAACAAATAATGAAATGTTTTTAAGCGTTTCATTAGAATGAGTTAGCTGAAATTGCCTTCGATACCGAAATACACAAGTCCAGCGCACATAACTGAAATTAATTAACATGTATATAATTTTGTAAATCATTACGACAGCAGTAAAAATACACTGCTGAAAATATTTACACTCAGGACGTGTAACAATACACACGTGTAATTGCCACACACGTGCGGAAATCGCTTTTAGAAACAGCTTAGCAGTTACGTCAGGGCTTGTGGTGGGAACATGGTAGAAGAATAGCTCCATGTGTTTTTATATGCAGCGTGTTACGTAACCACTTTTATGTAATTGTCGTTGTTTCTATGCTGAACATTCTCCCACACTATCAATTCTGAAACGGAAGTAACAAGTCTGCGGGCTGGAAAGTAACTAGAGTTAGATCAGTGCTTCAGTATTAACTGTGCTGAATGTTTGGGTTATTTACTTACGTCTAAAAAAATTTCAGTTACAAATAACTGAAAGGCCAAACAGAATCTGTTTTAGAGTGTTAATTTATTAAGAGGAGTCGGCTTCGTGAATACAACATGTTGAGATTTCAGCCATCATGTATGTCCCCCCTTTCAACGTTTGAACCAGCTGACCCATTTTCATAAAATATGGTATAATCGTTATGCCAGCTGAATACACTCCAACCTCATAATTTTAATTTTTTTTACAATTACTAATAACATGACGGACATGTGAAATTTTGATGTGGGAGGGGCACTAGCGACGCCTCAATTATGGTCCTGAAATTATGTACGGTACTGTAGTTTCGATGTCTGTCACTGTAGCCGCGCGGTCTAAGACATGAACTGTCTTTGCTCGCTCGGACGCTGGGATCGTGAGTTCGAATCCCACTCAGGGCATAGATATTTGGTGTGTGTATGCGTTTATTCTGTCTTTGTGTTGTCCTGTGTTTAGGTAGCGGCCTTGCGACAGGCTGATCACTCGTCCAAGGAGTCCTACCGACGGTGAAAAATGATTACTGAACTGAATAAGAGAAAAATGGAGGTTCTATAAATATGCGATATTTATTAAGGTAGCTTTTTCGGATAATGTAAAATAACAACATGGCGTCCGTGCGAAAATTTAATTTAACTTTTGTTTGATTGCAATGATTGATGAACAGTTGGACGTAGATAAAATTTGGTGTGGAACTATATCAAAAGAGTGCCCACACACTATGCATGAAACGTTGTAAGCTAACATGTCTCCTATGCGAATCTTTGACGTTATGTCTGAAAAATTCAACGTAGGCAGAATCTCTAGTTATGTCATAGGTCTCTGTAAACGGTAAAATTGACCATATGCTTAACTAATTAAACACCACGTCATTAAGGCGTATGAGGGAGTGGATGTAGAGATCCACGTTTTCTTGACCTCTGCACTAATTAGAGATGAGTGGTCAGCTTCACGCCTCGGCCGCTTTACCCCTGGGGAAAGAGCCCTGTACCCATTGGATAGGAGGCTGAGTGGACCGCAGAGCCGGTCTGGACGTTGTTGAGTAGAGAAAATGTTTGCCTATACCGGGACTCGAACTCCGACCCCTCGGTCGTCCGGTCCGTAGCCAATCGCTGTCCCGACTTATATTATAATTTTTTATTGCTAGTGGGGTGGGACTAAGTCCCTTGTACTGCGGCCACTTCTGGCCTATCGTACCAGCCCCAGATGATAGGTGAGGGTGACTGTGGAGCAGTTGGTGGAATGAAGCTTGGCAGGGGAAACCGAAGTACTCGGAGAAAACCTGCCCGAGCGCCACTTTGTCCACCACAAATCCCACTTGACAGGACCCCGGGATCGAACCCGGGCCGCCGCGGTGGGAAGCCAGCGACTAACCGCTTGAGCTATGGCGTGGCCATCCCAACTTGTAAGTCTTTGTTCTTCACCAAAATATAATGACATAAGAACAATAATATCAATAGGTGAGTATGACTAGAAACCTATGCGTCACGATTCTTGTGCAACTGTGCAGTCCTTTTCCACGCTCAGTTTAGACTTCCACTACTAAATTAATCGGAATATACTTAGTAGTTTCGGAATTGAAACAAATAGAGGGACAGACGGACATGTGCTATTTCCTCATACGAATTTATTTTAGCGCTTAAAAAACGCATTAATCAATAAAGCCATTTTCACACGTTTATGTCATTTTAAAATTAGAAACATCCGCCTTCTGTAGGTTTCCCCACTCCTAAATATGATTGAACTTGAGATGTTTAACAAAATGCAAGAATAAAATAATAATATCCCTCTGAAGAGAAGACATATCTTCTTGGATATGACGTCATGTAGTCTGGTAGAAATTTTCCGACGTTTCGGTGTAGCATACTTCATCATCGAGTTTGAAAATTAAGGCAAGCAGCAGCAAACTTGCTGCTTAGGCTTACACTTTGAAAATAGATCCAGCACATGCCTCTGAAACGTCGGTAAACTTCTACCACACTATATGACCTCATACCCCACAGTTACCGCCTTCAGAACCTCAAATGTTTCCAGATGTTTTTGGGCAGTATACTTTTGTCTCTCAGAACTGATAACTGCAGTTCTTATTGCCAAAGCAAGTACAGAAGCAGTTGGAGGACTTTTGTTCAACTCTTTATCCATACCAGTAAAGTAACGCTCCTAATTACTAGAACTTGATAAGATTAGCGAAAATAAACTGAAACTTTGTAAACACTGAAGTAAGTACACATCACTTTTGTTTTAATTATGTTATCAGTAAAATAAACTGGGCAGAAGGCTGTGCCAGAGCTCAGGCGGTATGGGTTCAGTCCAAGGTTTTTTTTATTGCTAGTGGGGTGGGACTAAGTCCCTTGTACTGCGGCCACTTCTGGCCTATTGTACCAGCCTCACATGATAGGTGAGGGTGATTGTGTAGCAATTGTTGGAATGAAGATTGGCAGGGGAAACCGAAGTATTCGGAGAAAACCTTCCCCAGCGCCACTTTGTCCACCACAAATCCCACTTGACAGGACCCCGGGATCGNTGGCCGCCGCGGTGAGAGGCCAGCGACTAACCGCTTGAGCTATGGCGCGGCCTTCAGTCCCAGGTTAGGTCATGTGGGATTTGTGATGAACAAAGTGGCATTGGAGCGGTTTTTTCCTCCGAGTACTTCGATTTCCCCTGCCAGTTCATATTTCACCGACTGCTCCATACTCATCTGTCATCGGGGCTGTTCTGGTACAGTAGACCAGTTAGTGGTCGACGTATCAAATGAAGTCAGTTTCACCCCACCCCGGGAAAGTTAAAGAAAAATATGGGCAGAAAGTATTTGACACTGCAGAAAACTCGTCGCAAGAAGCAGGCGTATAGTGTGACACTATACTTGAGACGTATTGCGCGATCGTTATGTTATAACGAGCGTCTGCTGTTGGCCCTGACTTTCTGTCTTTCTGCCAAGGATAATGCTGTAAGTGAATTCATAGAGCTTGCCTCGGAAGCCATGATGAATATCAAGGCTTTTGGGATACGCGAAGCGGAACGTAGCAGACAGTAAGCTCTGAGGTTCTCACGACAGTGATTATGTGTATATGGAGTACTCTCTCCTGAGATACTAGACTTCACATCCTGGCGTATGGTAGACCTTTATATACAGATCTCGCCAATGTGATCTTTTCATAATGGAACTCATTGTATTTATGTAAGATTTGAGGTTTTCACGGTGGTGACTTGAAGAAAACAATCTTCTGGGATGTGGCGCCGTGTAGATATTGTGTTAACCGACGTTTCGGAGGAACGTCGGTTAACACAATATGTACACGTCGCCACATCCCAGAAAACTGTTTTCTACTTGATTGTATTTAGTTTCAAAATCTAGTTTACTATCTCGCATAACTTTCCAAAATAGCTCAAAATTGTACGTGTACCTTTATTTTGTATGGTTCTGGAGCACAGCTTTGTAGGAATATTTATTTATTGAAGAGTTTCGAAATTCTAAATAAAATATTGGGACTTAGAAGAACGCTTCTAAGGCAGGCAGAGGATCCACCCAGAGAATATGCGCGTTATTTAAAATGGAAAAGAAAAATTTGAACTGGAGCCACGTTTTATAGGAACATTTAAAATGAATGCAACAGGTTGTCTGAATTTCGTTGGAAACTGGTACATCCTCCTACGCAAATATACAGGCTGTTTCAAAATGATGGACCCGATTTGAACTTGCTATATATCTGCAACCGCAGACCTCCTATGAATGAAAATTTACAACTTGAAAGAGTGGGGGGATAGAGTTTGGAAACATTACCGCCAGATGCCCCACCCTCCAGCGCATTTCCTAAATGCATCACTGACTCAACATTGGATAGGGCGCATGGGGCCCCAAAGATCTCCAGACATTACACCCTGCGACTTTTTTCTTGCGGGGATACATCAAAGGCCGTGTTTTTGTGCCATCATTATCGACTAACATGGATGACCTCAAAAACAGAATAGCGGCAGCGGTGACTTCAGTGGAAGAAGACACTTTCAGAGGCGTTTGGGATGAATTCACCTATCGTCTCGACGTTGTCCGTGCAGCAGGCGGAGGGCACATAGAGCATTTATAAAAAAAAAAAGTTAACAAAACTTAATTTTTAGAACGTATGTGACCTTTTCTGTAATTGTAGCATGTTGCCATCGTGAGATATACAGCTCTGAATTGGTCCATCATTTTGAAACGCGGTGTATATGAAGATTACGCCCTCCGAATTTTCCGATTTTTCTGAATCCTGGAATACGAAGTTTCGCTTAACCCAGGAGTACTTTTTCTGGATTCCTATGCTGTAATGTTTTATTTCCGCCGAGAAGTAATCCTTGGCAGTGCCTCAAATTTGGGGGACTGAAATATGGATAACTGCCAGAATGAAAAACGCACACGAATATCCGTTCCTTGAAGGAGATTCGAACACGTGATCCCAGAGTTTCCTTGACATAATATCGTGGTCATTGAAGTTCGATGTGGCCAAGGTACATGAATAGTAAGACTAGGAATAAGCAGAATATAATCAGTAATGATGAATCAAATAAAATGCTAGTCAATAATAAACAAAACGAGGCAAAGTTCATTTAAATTTCCTATAATTCCAACAAAATATAAATTAATTAAGAATTTAACCCCATGTTTATCGGAAAAGAATTTCCGCTCCTGAGAAGGTGGAATGACAAGTCTATGTATGTAAATTTACCCCTGATAAACGGATATTATAAACAATAATTTTACGAAAATTAGTTCTTATTGAATATTTACTATTTCCCCTCATGTAGTTTCTTTGAGAGTCGGCCACGATAGCCGAGCGGTCTAAGGCATGTACTGTCGCTCGGAAGCCGAGATCGTGGGTTCGAATCCAACACAAGGCATGGATGTTTGGTACGTGTATATGTTTATTCTGTGTTTGTGTTGTCCTGTGTTTAGGTAGAGGCCTTGCGACGGGCTGATTACTCGTCCAAGGAGTCCTTCCGTCTATAAAATAATCATGAAACTGAAAATCAGAGGCCAGGGTCCAAGGGGGCTGTAGAGCCAGTGAAAGAAAAAGTTTCTTTGAGAAGGAACATTATTGTCACGACTAAGTAATATTAAACCTGATTTCTTACAAAACATGTGATAAATTCTTCAGTGGATTACTTGTGGAAGGAAAAACTTAAGGAAAACTGACGACGTGTAGGCCTGCTGCTACGAAAGCTTAGTGTACATATGCAGATTGCATTTTGGCTTCATATTTGAATCACAACATGAGACTAAGTTTATCTGAGAGTCTTTGTTTTAAACAAATAGAAACGGAAAATCATTCTGTTTCCTTACGGCTTCTTTACGGGAAGATTTCACTGCGCCAATGTGTAAACGAGCGAAAACAGGTTTGCGAAGCATCACAAGCTGTCATCCTGGCCATCCATGGGACTTCTTTTCGTGGCCTCTGCCCTTGGCTAGCGCGGAGAGAGCAGGAGAGTCGACTGCGATAAGTTTGCACACAAGACCTTATCAACACGTGCCGACAGGCCAGCGTTTCGCTACTCTCCACCTCACTTCATGCTCGCTAGGCGCAACATTTCATCTTATGATTAATTATCTGGTTTAAATTCGAGTTGGTTGCGTAGGGGGTTGCGCCACTGGCAGGATTCTAAACAAGTCGAAGCTTCACACACTTGGAAATTGTATTATATAGTCCACTTCTGCTTATTGTGTTGGTGCAGATGTTTAAGTAAAGTTGTCCCTGTACTTTACTACGTAAGCATTACGCCATGAAGACGTATGGGGGAGCGGATGCATAGATCCACGTTTACTTGACCTCAGCACTTTTGGAGGTGAGTGGTCAGATTCAAACCTCGGCCGCTATAACCCCGGAGAAAGAGCCCCCGGTACCCATTGGGTAGGAGGAGACTGCGTGGGCCCCAGAGCCGGTCTGGATGACATGCTGACTCTACCGGGACTGTTAACTCCTACCCTTTAGTCGTGCAGCCCGAAGCCAGTTGCTATACCAACTGTACTATCCCGGATCTTTGTTGGTGCAGATGTTTATATGTTGTAAATGTAATCCTAGTGTTAAGCCATATCGAAAACACGTAGATCTTTTATATTCATTCATGATTGAACGGCGATTCTTCTTCTTCAAATTATAAAACGTAGGCAGATCTTATTGCCTCTGTGTTATGTAGAATTTGAAGGGTTTCCCCGCTAGGGAATAACGCCATGCAGTCCGATGAAAGTAAATCGAAATTTTGGAGGCCATTGCTTGTGCCTGCTTCATGCTGGTTTCTTGGTTGTCGTACTCTTCGACCCTGAAGGTGGAGCCTGTATGCTCCTTCAAAACGTCGGTTTACTTTCACCTGTCAGTACGATGTTATATCCCAAAGACAGTGATAGCTGTGAGAACCTCAAATTCAACTATGTAGAATTTAGCTTCTTCTATGAGCCTATATGCAGGGAAATTAAGTATAGAGTTTGAAGTTCGTGTAAAGTGTTAACCAAGTTTAAATTCACCCACAACTTGTGTTGCACATCCCAAGAAAATAAACTATAACGAAATTAGTGAAGTAGTTCTGAAGATAAATATGAAAATCGCTACAACAGCCTTGCAACACTGTCTCCCGTCCTGCACGTAGTGTAACACTTTGTGCATAAAAACGAAGCTTTTACCTAACCTATGTACAAGTGGCCGTGCCACAGCTCAAGCGGTTAGTCGCTGGCTTCCCACCGAGGCAGCCCGGGTTCGATCCCAGGTCTGGTCAAGTGGGATTTGTGGTGGACAAAGTGGCGCTGGGGCAGGTTTTCTCCGAGTATTTCGGTTTCCCCTGCCAATCTTCATTCCACCAATTGCTCCACAATTACCCTCACCTATCGTCTGGGGCTGGTACAATAGGCCAGAAGTGGCCGCAGTACAAGGGACATAGTCCGACCCCACTAGCAATGAAAAAAAGAATAACCTACGTACATGGTTTATTGGAATTTCCACTGCGTCAGATGAGTGTACCACAGTGAAGATAAGAGAAACTTGAGGTTCTTGTCTATGTGGCGCAAGTTGTCTCTATCCTAAGATAAAACGAATATAATCTAATGGAGCGGTTAGAATTATCCAGAAGGAACGTGTATAAATTCGTAGGTTTTTAACGACTCTGTATGAATGTAATGTCCGAATTAGAAAAGGGGAGCGGACTGGACACTCACCGTCTCACCAGGTCCCGAGCCGGGATTCGCTTCCAGTTGTTTTTAAACATGAGACACCTACTCTACCACACTCGACACCTAATTGTGGGGACGATGATGAATAGGTTCTGTAACTACTTTAGATCCCTGTGGACAGATAGGATGACATTAAGTTGATGATTTCCATATTTCAGGCGGTTAGTCGCCTTCTTCTCACCGCGGCGGCCCGGGTTAGAGCCTAGGTCAGGTCATGTGGGACTTGTGGTGGACAGAGTGGCACTGGGGCAGATTTTCTCCGAGTACTTTGGTTTCCTATGCCAATTCTCATTCCACCGACTGCTCTACATTCATCATCTATCATCAGGGTTCTGGTACAATAGGCCAACAGTGGCCGACGTAACAAGTGGACTCAGTCTCACCCCACCCCAAGAAACTTAAAAAAAAAAAAGACACTGTCTTGAAACCACTCCGGAGGATAATGGTATAATAACCTGTGTAAAGAGCTCGCCGCCGGATACATCCGGTCTGAAGCAGTCCAGCTGTCTCTGATACGTGACACGTCACAGGCTGAATGCCGCTAGCATCCTTAGCACACGAAATTCAGCTCTGCTAAATGTGCTTGAAATGCCGGTCACGATAGCCGAGGGGTTTAAGGCATGTACTGTCTTCGCTCGCTTTGAAAGCGGGATCGTGGGTTCGAATCCCACTCAGGGCATGGATGTTTAGTTTGTGTGTGTGCGTTTTTCTGTGTTTGTGTACAGGTAGAGGTCTTGCGACGAGCTGATCACCCGCCCAAGGAGTCCTACCGAATGTGTAAGATCTAGAAAAACCGAAGTGAACGCAGAAGTTCATGGAGGTAGGCCTAGGCCCACTGGAGCTGTAGTGCGAAGGAAAATAATGTTCTTGAAATACTGTCAAGTTCCGTGGTTCGCAGGGCTGAAACGCAAAACATTGCATTGAGCCATAGCGGTGCAGCGTGATCTCACTTAGAGGGGTCTGTTTGACGACGGAAGATTGAGAGCAGCTAAATTAGAATTTATTTTCACTTGTTTACTGTCCACTATACAATCAAGATCTAAAATTAAATCCGTTTTAATTCGTGATATTGTTGCACTGTGGACAGTAAACAAATGAAAATAAATTTTAGTACAATCTTTTTTATTGCTAGTGGGGTGGGACTAAGTCCCTTGTACTGCGGCCACTTCTGGCCTATTGTACCAGCCCCAGATGATAGGTGAGGGTGATTGTGGAGCAGTTGGTGGAATGAAGATTGGCAGGGGAAACCGAATTACTCGGAGAAAACCTGCCCCAGCGCCACTTTGTCCACCACAAATCCCACTTGACGAGACCCGGGATCGAACCCGGGCCGCCGCGGTGGGAAGCCAGCGACTAACCGCTTGAGCTATGTCGCGGCCTAAGTAACTACTTAGTGTCTATAGAACGAGCCATTTACGTGTATATACAGTAGGTCTGCTATTCTGAAAATACTTCTAAATGATAGGCATTGATGCGCACGACCCAGATTTAATTGTAAAGATAATGTGACGTGATTGAATTTGCTGTAGACGGGGTTTTGGATTGGTAATCGGATTTATTGAACACTTGCTGAACATAACTACAAATAGCTAGACAGTCTCACGGAGTTACACACTTCACCGCAGCACACAGAATCTTCTCAGGCTTCACTAGTCGTTAGCTGGTAACGGCTTTCAACGGCGGGCGTTCCCCTTCCTCCGGGTTCTCGAACTCTCTCCGATCTCAGCTACCAGCTTCTCACTTCTCACAACTTCAACTGTCAACTAAATAAATTGATCTACTACTACTCGTTATATATCCCAGCACGGACCGCACAGAAAATGCCTCCCCCACTATTGCATGTTGTGTCTTTGCCGGGGAAACGTGTCCACAGAGCTGTTCCCTAGCAGCGGCTGTCGTACTATTTACAGCTGTTACTTGGCAATGGGTCTGCATGTAACAATAAAATGTATCTAAAGGAAATATTTTGTTGGATTCATCTGGTCAAAGGCGGACTCATGAACACGGTACTGAAACACACCACACTCAAACAAAACACAGCACACAAAACTATACAAGCAACAAAGGACATACTAGCACACAGTGAGTATATGTTGTGTTACAAATATTTATATTTCTATTTTCTTTTCGCAGTCCAGATTTCTGACTGAAACATCAAAATCACTTTTGCATTTATTTCATGAAATTGTGCTGTCCTTCACATATGGCCTGTGCCTATTTCTGACAAATCAATTCTAATTCCACTTGCTTTTTCTTTTTTTGTAGTCAATTCCTACTCACTTTATTTTCCAAGTCTACATTTCTAAAATTATATATTGCCTAGATACTTGAACATCGTAACTAGGACAGACCGCGTCCACCCCTGTCTTTCTATTTTGTCAGTCATGGTGTAATTTGACGGTACATAACCTTCACAGATGACAAATTGTCAGTACATAAATCAAAAAGTTAACCAGATATAATCTCATTTTAAAATTCAAGTTGTGTGGATACTAGTCACCTTAAGACGTTAATGAGGTGCGTAAACATAGTACAAACAACTCTGCGATACATGTACACTGTAAGAAACACGGCATTATGGTGTGGGTCTATTTATATCGGTGTAAATTAGTTCGTGCTATACGTAGTGCATAAACAACAGGCGCCCTTCGTGTTCTTTCAGAAGCCCCTGTCACCTGGAGGCCGTTATATTCGCGTCTGTTTGCGAGGTCTGCGTCTCATATTGTTGTTAGTTGTGCGTGGTGTCGCGTCGTTTCCATTTCAACGGATGTTCAACAATTTATGACGCAGTTCTTTGACATTTCATCCACATTATCAAATTTTTTGTTAAGAATGTTACAGGTCGCTGTACCGCCTATTAGTTTACTAGATGTTTCCAGTGGTCCCGAGCTCGATTCCGGCAACTGTTAAAATAAATAAATTGATATGTAACAAGTACAAGAATATATACGTATTTGCACCAGTGCCTAAAGACCAAATCATGAAAGAGCTGTAGGGAAGTGGAAGTAAAGCTCCAGGGATTCTTCGGCATTAGATGGAGGCGAGGGGGAATTTTCATGCCCCAGCCGTTTTATTGATGAGGAAGGAGCCCAGAATAACATTTCGTAAGAGACCGGATGTGCTCCAGAACCAATCTTGACGTTACGGTCAAGAGGATTCTATCGGTGCCGCGAATCGAACCATGACCATCCAGCTTGAAGCCAGTAATTTTACAGACCGGGCTATCTCGGATCAAATATATATATATATATATATATATTTATTTTTTTTTCCTTGGCATTACAGCCCCAGTGGGCCTAGGCCTACCTCCATGAACTTCGTTCACTTCGGTTTTTCTAGATCTTAGACATACGGTAGGACTCCTTGGGTGGGTGATCAGCTCGTCGCAAGGCCTCTATCTGTAGACAAACACAGAAAAACGCACACAAACATCCATGCCCTGAGTGGGATTCGAACCCACGATCCCTGCTTCCGAGCGAGCGAAGACAGTGCACGCCTTAGACCGCTCGGCTACCGTGACCGGCCCAAAAATATATAGCCTAAATAAAAATAAATAAGGAAATTCAATAGCTAAATTTGGATTATATGAAGTTTCCGAAATGCCGTGAATAGTACGATTTCTAATATATTTATGTTATTATAGATTTACGATTACCAAAAATATTAGTAGAATCATTACTAATATATGGATGATTATTATTTTTATATTCTGTAAGATGTGTAGCCAAACCTACTGAATGTTGGAACCGCAAAGCTATAATACGAGTAATTTTCAGAAATTCGGGAGGAGCGAACAGGTATTGAATAGATGGCACAGGTGTTTAGGTACAACATGTCTCCCGCTCAGACGATTCGTTATACAAGGACGTTCGTATCTTTGTTGACGGTTTCACGGCTCTGTGCTTCACGGCGACCGGTGCCCCGCCGGCCGCAAGTCGCATGGAATTTTGCCGATGAATTAATATGCCTGTTGGCCGATTTCATTCGGAATGAAGTAGTTACAATTCACAGATCACATGATCACGTAGATATCTTTCGCACTGGCGAAGAAGTTCTGATTCACCCTTTGAAGCTGTTCGGCAGGAATATTTTATTTTAGTTCTTCCGTTCGGGGGTTACTGTTGTAAACTTTGTCCTTCAAACAACCCCAGAAAAAAAAGTCACAAGGATTAAGGTCGGGCGAACATGCTGGCCAATACCAATGCTGGTAATTCATTAGGTTTCATGTTGGGTTTAGTTTAATGACGTCACTCAAACATTCCAGAATTGAATTACAGAGCGCATAGATTGCAAAGATCATTAGCTGTCGACATATAGGGTAGTTTGGTTGGCAATCCTGTATTGTAGTGGGTGTAACGACATGACAAATTAATTTGAAGCTAATCTACGAGTTATTTAGTGAGAGTAAAAGGATTTCAAAATTAATTAAGTTCTTTTCACGTCCACGTAAATGGAAATAATTTGGTATGTTTCAAAGCTTGCTGTTAATGAAAATTACTGAGAATTATGAAGGTGTGACTGACTGGTTGACGAATGAATCACCTTGTAAAGTTTAGTGTTTATCAACTCCTAAAGTTCATTATGGTGTTCAAAATTGTACTTGCAATCTGACCCTGTTCTGAGCCATATAAATTCACCCCATCCCTTCGCATCTAATTTCTCTAAGATCCATTTTAATATTATTCTCTCATATGTCTACGTCTAGGAGCCGGGATAGCGTAGTCTGTATAGAGATTAGCTACGTGCTGGACGGCCGAGGAGTCGGAGTTCGAGTCCCGGTAGGGTAAAAAAATTTCGCTTCACCAATCGTCCAGACCGGCTCTGGGGCCCACCCAGCCGCCTATCCAATGGGTACCGGGGCCTCTTTCCCGGGGATAAAGCGGCCGGGACTTGAAGTTGACCGTTCATCTTCAACTAGTGCCGAGGTCAAGAAAATGTGGATCTATACATCCACTCCCCCATACGTCTTCATGGCTTAGTGCTTTATTAGTTAAGCATAGGGACAACTTTACTTTATGTTTATGTCTCCCGATTGGTTCCTTCCCCTGAGATCTTTCACCAGGATTTTATATGTATTTATAATTTCCCCTGTACGTGTTCGTCTATTCCTCATTGATTCATTACAGTCACTGTTTTGTGAAGCTCCTCATTATGCCTTTGTGTTCATCCTTCTGTTAAGTCCTCAGGCGCCCTCCTCTTTTCTTAAGAGTGAGAAAATTAACGCGTAACTTCAAACATATTTCGCGTTTAAGCGAAGATGAAGAAACTCTATGGTTTTAGATTCAGGATGTCCATAATTTCTGCACAGAAGGCAGGCTTCATTACTATCAGAAACTGGCGAAAATTACTAAAAGTAACAAATGAATTCATTGTAAAATCAGTTGGGAGTGCCGTTTCAGCTGCAGAGATTAGGCACCTGTATAGTGTCGAATGCGACGAACAGATGGTCAGGAACGGTGAGTAAGCAAGGATTTCCAAGAAGGTGATCTTGGTCTGTTTGAAGGTGTTCGCCTGGAGGTACTACGAAGCGGCCCCAGTCACGATGTCCAGCACTGCGGTTGGGATGGAACAGAGTAACGAAATTCACATATGGTCCTACTCTCCATGTAAACAGTTTGCTAACATCATTAAATTCACAGAGAAAATTAGGTCAGCGGAAATGAATTTGAATCCTACTGGAAAGGTCCCCAGACTCTAATAACGGCTGCAGAACCGGCTGTCCTCACCGGGGGTCTTCGCCTTAGTCTTACCAAACAGAGGCTGGGATAGTACCTTGAAACAGTCCAAGATCTTTATTTCCCCGCCATTTTCACTTCACTCTACATGGCTCCCCTCTCATCTGATTCAGTGCGCGGCAGATCCAGTTAGCTATCGTGAGATTCATGTTTTGTGAACAGGGTTTATAGAAAATTAATTGGAATAAACTGTAGTTACGTTCAAAGCTGACCGATAAATATCTGCAGAATTTTCTGTGATTGTAACTACCAGTATTGACTCATAATCATCACCATCTTCTTCTTCTTCACTGGCACTACAACCCTGCCTGGACCTTGTTCTCCGCCATGGTTCCGTAACAATATTCTTTTCTGGGGCGAGGTTGTTAGCTTCACGCCCAATCCCCAACCTGAAGGACCAAGAACTACACTTCGGTCCATACTGTTTGGCCTGGGTGGTCCTACCAGGAGCTTATGCTCCACCAGCATAGCTCTCCGGGTCCAGACTTCCTCTCCACGATAATATGGTAGAATTCAATCATAATTCATTCAGTTATCAATGGCTCTACAGCAATTTATTGGGCCCTGAAATCATCTTCAGTTTCCTAATCTTTCTTACACATTCGGCAGAACTTCTTGGACGAGTCATCAGCTCGTCGCAAGGTATCTGCCTACACGACACAAACACAGAATAAACGCACGCACAGACATCCATGCCTGGAGTGGGATTCGAACCCACAATGCCGGCGTTCGAGCGAGCGAAGAGAGTTAATGCGGCCACTATAATCGGCTAAATCATAAAAGGAATACAAATTATCCTAGAGATTGTACGTTCAGTTGTCGTATTGGAGGCTTTGTATCATCTGGTCCACGGATACAGACTGAGACTTCCCTTTGTGTTCGGTTATGCTGTACTTGATCAGCTGTGCAGCACGGTTGATTATGTGTTTTAGTTCAGTCTGCTTAAACAGATAATTGCTAGTTAGCTGGTTGCTCAAGTTTATGGCTTAACTGATTATTTCGTTACTTTTACGGTTTTTTTATTGCTAGTGGGGTGGGACTAAGTCCCTTGTACTGCGGCCACTTCTGGCCTATTGTACCAGCCTTAGATGATATGTGAGGGTGATTGTGGAGCAATTGGTGGAATGAAGATTGGCAGGGGAAACCGAAGTACTCGGAGAAAACCTGCCCCAGCGCCACTTTGTCCACCACAAATCCCACTTGACCAGACCTGGGATCGAACCCGGGCCGCCGCTGTGGGAAGCCAGCGACTAACCGCTTGAGCTATGGCGTGGCCTGCTTTTACGGTTAGTCTGATTGGAAATTTATAATTTCATAGCATGTACCTATTATGAGCTCACTCAACTGTACTTTATACACTGTTAATGGTTTCTGATCCAACAGCGATAGAGGAATGTCACCTCAATCCGTCATCTTCACTGTCACTCTGAATATTCATTCACGTCCCACATGAATCTGGCGGGGCACATCGTTTTCTCCTCCCGTGATGAACGATAGTGTAAACATCTGACTGTAAGGTAATATAACTGGGCTGCGTCGGTGATGAAACGTCGATAATTGACGGTTTAGACGGTGTTCCTCTGACTGCAGAGAGGAAAGATGAAGTCCCGGGATATTTATCGTAGATCATACTGACAGTCTCAATTTCAGGCCTTAGACAAGGGAATAATTTCGTCGTTGATAGTTGTCATCCACAGATATCCTCCTTGGTTCTACGGCCAAAGGCGAGCATAGTTCTCTAATTCCTATTCAGACAGGCGGCAGGATTCTGTCCATTGTAATGCGTCTAGGTCCATGGAACAGAGCAGACAAGCGACATCCGGCTACAGTATTTACGAATTAAGTTGTTAGCGCCTACACCTGTCGGTCTACTGGCCCTCGATAGCACAGTCAACCTCGGCTTCAGATCTCGTCGGGATCTGTGACCAAGATTTTTGTTTCCTGTTTAGAAGTTGGGCCTCATCTTCGACGGTTGGAGGGGCTGGTCTTTCTGTTTCCCTGTTGACGGGTAATTAATTTTTTTTAATTCGCTTAAAGGGGGTGAAGTCCAACTGGGTCCACTCGGCACGGTGGCCACTGGTTGGCCTATTGTAGCCTGCCCCGGGTGAGTATGATGATGGAGAATTTGGTGGAATGAAGATTGGCAAGGGAAACCGAAGTACTCGGAGAAAACCTGCCCCAGCGCCACTTTGTCCACCACAAATCCCACTTGACCAGACCCCGGGATCGAACCCGGGCCACCGCGGTGGGAACCCAGCAACTAACCGCTTGAGCTACGGCGCGGTCACTGTTGACCGGTAAATTGCTGGTGGTGTTCTCCAACAGTCATTCTTCGGTCCGGGCCCCGAGGGACTCTTGACCACATTTTACTGTCTCACGGCTCTGGGAGTGACTCCAAATTGTATTATGTAAAACGTATTGGTACTCCACACATGCAAGGTAGCCAAGGCAACCGGACACCGTTCGCTGGGAGAGGGTTTCCAACATGTAGTGTAGAAGTGGTAGGTGGAATTGTATGCACTTGAAGACTGTTAATATATACACATTATGAATATGAATCAGTGCGACAGGACGCTAAAATACAACATCATCTAAAAATTATTTGTATGAATTTCAAGCTTCAATATATTAATATAATTTCCTAGTTGAGGTCGATGCATTTCTCGCCATATGCCTATTCCAACCCAGTTCCGTCCCTGTGGTACCAAGTTTTCTGACAGAACTCCGAGCAGACGGAAATGTGTGTGTTGTTCTGCCAGTGTCGTCTAACTGCACATTTAACACACTCTTCCGTGTCTGCAGTGATCCTTACGCCGCTGCTGGTACGCAGATCTGCCGAGGCGCCGCTAAGAGGCGATATTACATGATTACAGAGGTTTCTGCTGGTGCACTACTGCTGTTTCATAACCTGCAGTTCAACATAACCAGAAAGTTTCCAGCGCCGTAATATGAGTAAAACGAAATTAAGGCCAGAATAAGAAGGCGCTGCAAATCTGGTCTCCCTTGGCGTCCGACTACAACCAGTTTTACACGTAACGCACAGGATATAAACCTTCAGTGTCCTGGGGAAGGTGTGTATTCTTAGCGCTAGGATATGCAACGTTACAAAGGCGTATTTAAACCGAAAGCACGGAAACAGAGGTTCATGTCTTTTACGTCTATTTTAGGCGATGTAGTAGCAAACCTCTTAAGGCGCGTCCAAATTACTCGTGCTCGTGCGTCAGAAGCTTACTGCTGCCGGAAAATCAGGATCTGGAGCTGATATCTGTTGTGAATGCAAACCTGTTTGGGCGTCCACTTCGTCAGCTTCAGATCCTGATTTTCCGGTAGCAGTAAGTTTCTGACGCACGAGCACGAGTAATGTGGACGCGCCTTTATAATTATGAAGAGTTAGATCTTCTAGGATATAACGCTTTCATGTTGGTTTCTTGCTTGGCTTATTCTTCGACACTGAAGATGGAGACGACATGTTCCTCCGAAACGTTGGTTGACACTGACCGCATAAGAAACATTGTCCCCAACAGTCTGTTCTATTATTGCAAACGTATCCGTTGCCGCGGATACACGTTTAACTTATCGTTACCAAGGAATGGCCGTCTTCGTCAGTCAAAATTTCAAACAGAAGTTGTACATTACAACGATTTTTTTGTTGCGACAGTGGTATTTTTCGGTGAAATGTCTTCGTATAATCGCATTAGTCGGACTGGACATTTTTATATTCCCAACAACTTTTAACGTAAACCCCCATATAGAATTTGATTCAGTAGTTTTGGGTGTTAAATATGTCAGCTTAGAGATATATACGGCATCCGTATTATACTTTCATTTCATGCAAAGGGCAGTACAAGGGAACATACCATGCTAAAGCATATTCGTATTGCTGCTCGACTCACTCACTCACGGAGCTGAGCCCTTCTGGAAGAGCCGCCAATTCTGCAGCTACTCCAGAAATTCCCAGCATTTAATGGAACCCGAAGATTCATTACCGTGTTCACAAGACCCCTCCAATGGTCCCTATCCTGAGCCAGATCAATCCAATCCATACCATCCCATCCTATCTAAGATCCATAGTAATATTGTCCACCCACCTACGCCTTGATCTTCCCAGTGGTCTCTTTCCTTCTGGCTTTCCCACCAATATCCTATATGCATTCCTCTTCTCCCCCTGTTGCTGCTGAAAGTCGAGTTTAATAATGGCAGAAGTGACCTATATGTATGTGACAATTTCCTAACTGTTGCGACGATTTCCCGTGACCGACATCGAATCGATTCGCCCCCATAAATCGCGACTTACACAACTGTTACACGACTGCATGACTGTCAGTTCTATTCTTAGAACCGTGTATACATAAATATGTTTAGGGCGACGCGGCTAGGTACAAGCAGTCTACAGGGACAGCACCGCGTCGTCTTGTGCACGACAAGAACGTGGTTCGAATCTCGGAACTAGTACGAGTATTCTGTCCAAGGTATTGCTTACTTTCCTCAGAAATTCCATTAACAATTTTTTAAAAATATGCGACAGGACGGTCGCTTCCTTCCATATCCCTGCCAAGTCTATGCAGACCCTTAGTTCATTAAACCCTCAACAAAGATTGATAAATTATTGCTGAATATTCCTTTAATAAGTTTTAAAACAGGAGCCGGGATAGCGCAGTCGGTATAGCGACTGGCTACAGGCTGGATGACCGAGGGGTCGGAGTTCGAGTCCCGGTAGGGTTAAGAATTTTCACTTCTCTATATCGTCCAGACCGGCTCTGGGGCCCACCCAGTCTCGTATCCAATGGGTACTGGAAGCTCTTTCCCCGGGGGTAAAGCGACAGAGGCGTGAAGCTGACCACTTACGAGTACCTCCAACTAGTGCCGAGGTCAAGAAAACCTGGATCTATACATCCATTCCTCCATACGCCTTCATGACATAGTGTTAGATTAGTTAAGCACAGGGACAACTTTACCTTTTTAAGCTTTAGAACTGTGTTGATGGCATGAAGGTGTATGATGTCGTGGGGAGTAGACGGCCACGAGTGGTATAATTTACGATCCGTCCGCCTTTACTCGTCGGAGAAAACGATTGTTAGGACACTGAGTGGAGTGCAGAGCCGTTATGTAGGTGATGGTGATCTTGGCAGGAGATGAACCGCAGACGCTGTATCTGATTACAGATTACTGTAACTAATAGGCCTCAGTTATAATAGAAAATAATAATAGGTGTAAAGAACACACAGAACTGATTCAGTTGAAGATATTGAAAAGAAGAGAATCCTAATGAGACATTCTTAACAGTTATCATCTTCACGGGTCTGTTGACCTGCACGAGTAGGTGTTGCAGACAGTTTCAAGTACGAAACGGAACCAATTAGTTACTCCTCCCATTCGCAACTGATAAAACACAGTCACAGAGCACGATGGGTAACCTGTCTGATCTACATTTCGGCTTGTCAGAGCTACCCTTGCCCTGAAGTGTATCGGAGGCTTTGATGACATCCTGTAGTTACGTTTCAGCATTCGATGGAGGCGTGTGCTTGACTTCGAGGCTCACTGTGTAACTCTGAAGAGACCCTGCCATGCGGTCCCCAGTATATAACGAACGGGCCCCAGGCCTCTAGGCAAAAGGTAAAATTGTCCCTGTGTTCAACGAAATTAAGCACTACGTCATGAAGGCGTATTGGGGAGTGGACGTGTAGACCCACATCTTCTTGACCTCGGCACTAGTTGAAGGTGAGTGGTCACCTTCACGCCTTGGTCGTTTTACAACCGGGAATGAGCCCCCAGTACCCACTGGATAGGAGGTTGGGTGGGCCCCTGAGCGGGTCTGGACGATTTGGAAAAGAGAAAATTCTTGACCCTACCGGGACTCGAACTTCCAGCCCGTAGCCAGTCGCTATACCGACTGCGCTACCCCGGCTCCTTTTCTCCAGGGCACTGGCGAAAAGACTATATTCTTCTCTCTCCCGAGAATCAATTCCTGAAGGTACAAAACACAATCTCTTTACTGGCTGGGCTATTGCGGGTCTAGTTGGATGTAGCGTTTGTTAAAAAGTAATAATTTCTCAGAACTCTTCCAGCATCTCCGCCAATATACGCGCATGTAAGTAGGAAAGCTGCGAAGTACATCGTGTGATGCACTGCAGATGATACGTTCTTGCGACAATGAAGATAAGCCAAATGGGAAGATAACCGCAGTGAAACAACCGGCGGTCATTCAGCCCAGTGCACGTTGAAGAGATCGTACTCCTCATTGTCTAGGGTACTGCAGTAGCAGCGAAGTATGTATTCGAGACTTCACAGCAGCAAATGTGACCTAAACTGGTAACTTACCTCATATTCAGAGCGGTCTGTAACAAAGGGACCCTCCTTAATTCTTTTTTAGTCTCGCTGAGCAAGGAGTGGAACTGAATTGCTTGAGATAGACTTCAAAGGATTCTGACGATGGTGTGTACTGTACTTCTTTTGGCTTGTTTTGGACTTCATCCATCGTCTGGTATGTAAAAGACGAAAGACCGCAGCGTTTCGGAGACTGGATCTGTCTCCGTCAATCACTGATTGAGACTAGCTCTTTCTAGCGGGCCCAACTGAGTAGGTTTATCGTGTCCTACCCACCCAACTTCAGTCAATCCCAAATATAAATGTTGTCATTTAATTATCGTATGGTTTATATAACGATGTTGTCAGTAAAAAAAAAAAACTCCGTGGCCTGTAGTTCGCCAGCGAACTATACCGACCGAGCGACCGCCACTTGTCGGCGAAGTTAGTGCGAACTTTAGCGGATAGAGGGTGTCACATGGTCAGCGCCACGGATCCCCACTGCCGTTAATCTCGGTTTTCTAGACCGGAGCCGCTATTTCCTTGAAATAGCTCCTCAGTTATCCTCACGGGGCTCAGTGGACCCCGTTCCAGACCCGCTACTTCTCATAAAATCTGATAGCGCCTGGAATCGAACCCGGCACTTCTGTATCTGTAGCCAGGAACTCACAGAGGCGGTCGATGTTGTCAGTAATGCTTACTATATAGGCCTTGGCGTCGAATGGAAGACTGATGAATAACTAACGAACTGCAGACGATTCGCAAGGAAGCAGTCATATCATGGCGGCATTTGTTAGATGGACCGAGGAAGATCACGAAAACCTCAGTGAGGATAGTCGATATAGCCGTTTGAGCCAATTTTTTTCAGTTTTAAGTGATATTGGTTTGAAAATAAGCCAAAAAAAAAATAACGTAGGAAGAGACGCACAAGTTGTTTTAAAAGCTACGAAGTTAACAAAAAAACTGTTCTACAAATAAGATTTGTAGAAGTGGTTAGACATAAGCTCTGCTTCACCTTACCTTAACCTTTTACTGAGTTCCTCTTTCAGAATTCTGCTTACGCTTGTATTCAGGCGAGTTTTCATTCAGTTAATTTACTTCATTTCCTTCACTTCAATTTGTGTGCTGTGAGTTGTTTAGCGGCCTCCGTAGTCTAGGGGTAACGTTCCCACCTCATGACTCAAGTTACGCGGGTTAAAACCCGGTCGTGGAATTTTTAAGGGCGGAAAAATTCAGGAAACAAGTTCTCCGGGAGGGACTTTAAGCCGTGGGTCCCTTGTCGTAGATTTACGGCACGTAAAAGATCCTCATGTCTCTAGGAGATCTCTGAGCAAAATTAGGCAAAAAGTTTCCCGTCCAAGTAGTTTCCAATGCCTCCGGTAGATGGGGAAGTTATCGGGTACCAATGCCAGTAGAGGGCCGACCTCGCTGGCAGAAAGGGGAGATAGCGGGCACCAGTATCGGTAGGGTATGGCGGCAGTAGAAATTAAAGGGGGACGTACAATAGACTATTAGTCGCGGTGCATGGGGAAACCCACCACCTCTATACTGAATAACTGAACTGAATGAGTTGTTTTCTGAAAACAGACCGGAGTGGGAAATTACAGTTTCAAAATGTATTCTTTTAGACTTGCCCAATAATTGATAGAACTCTTCTGTCTCTTACTTCATTTATACTAATTGCTTTTCAGTGAGCAAACGCGTATTGCCTAAAACTGCGTTCTGAAAGGATAATCAGTAAACATGTCACAAATTGCTATAAAACGTAACACATGCAATATTTGAATGTGACAAAAACATTTATTTCTCGACATATCCCCCACCAACATTGATACGCTAGTCCCACTGAAACACGCAGCATAGAAATCTGTTTTCTCAGCCACTTCCGCGCCTACTCGGGCATTATCTCCGACTTTCGAACAACCTTGAGAGAATTTCTCGACCCAGTTATGAACCACTTTACGCGACAAACACTTCCCACAGTAAACAGGAAACATTTCTGTATTAATATTAATTTTGTCCTTCTGGCCACAAAGAAGCGCACAACAGAACGCTGCTCTTCAGTAGCGCACTCGTCAAACACGGTCGCCATTTTCACTACTGAAACCAGCCTCTGAACATACGCATGCGCGTCTGCTATCTAGATTCTCATGAGGCTGTGATGCTACCTACTGATACACATAGAAAATCTATTACGTCCATTACAGCTGTTTCACTTCGATTTGTGATCTATTTACTGACTGTCACTCGTAACTCAATAATTAACCGAATTCTCCAATCTTCATCTGGAATCTTCCATTTATTCGCATTTTTCAGAGTCGAGGTTAGGAATGCACAGAGCTTTACCTTGGCGCCATACCATATCATGACTAATTGTCTAGTCAGGGAACTAACTCAATCAGTTCCACGGAGCAGTGTCCTCTGTAAGAAACTGATGGCCCGAAATTTCTTATGGAACCGAAGTTGCATTATTGCCTTCACAATGTTCTCTTTACTGGCACTACGACTCTGGGTCTTGGCCCCCTCCATGGTTTCTTAATAGTAAATTGTTCCGGGGTAGGGTCGTTATCCCCACACCTAATCCCCAACCTGGAGGACTGGGGACCACACTTCGTCTGGTCCCTACCCTTTGGCCTGTCTAGCATGGGTGACCCTACCAGGAACTTCTGATTCCACCAGCATAGCTCTCCGGGTGCTAGGGCACGCAAACTTCTCCACGAAAAGGCAGCAGTCCTCGAGGTGGTTCACAATATTTTATTTTCCCCCTTGGCACTACAGCTCCAGTGGGCCTAGGCCTACCTCCATGAACTTCTCCGTTCACTTCGGTTTTTCTAGCTCTTACACATTCGGTAGGACTCCTTGGGCGGGTGATCAGCTCTCGTCGCAAGGCCTCTACCTGTACACAAACACAGAAAAACGCACACACACAAACTAAACATCCATGACCTGAGTGGGATTCGAACCCACGATCCCGGTTTCCAAGCGAGCGAAGACAGTACATGCCTTAGACCGCTCGGCTACCGTGACCGGCGTTCACAATATTGGTGCTTTTAATAAAATATAAGGGGTACCGAGAAGTTAAGTCTGTAGGTTGCGAAGGCCATGTAACCCCCTTTTAACCCGCCACCTCTTTGAAATTCGAATCAGGTGCTTTTCCTCCGAAACGAACTGCAAGCGCCTTAACAGTGATCCAGACTTACCTCGTTTCTTAGTTTGACCCTTAGTCAAATGACGTCAACAGACAAGATAGGCGTAATTTCGTGCTAACAAAGGTCAATTTACCCCTGTAACAGGCCTTCGGGGCCCGTGGGATTGTGAGATGTCGAGGCTCCCACATTTTCTAAACACTCGGCCCATAGATGGCGGTGACGTTGTCAGTCTTAAGCGCCGACCGCCCTTTACCCCCTCCCCGCAGGAAGATTCCTGGTGCTCATTTCTGTTAGAGGTTAAGTCGACCCCAGGGCATAGCGATGCTGGATTCGGTAAATTGAAATAATCCAATGACCTCATGGGAGTTGAACCCGCGACCTTCCGGCTTGTAGCTGTTCCGTTCTGTAGCTCAAGTAACTGGCTATGGACTTGTTCTGGGTCTCAAAAAGCCACTCACCCGACGAAACTGTGGGCTGTTTCTCATGGGGAAAGCGGCCGTATCAAGAAGCTGACCACTCACATCCACCTACCGTCGAAATTAAGAATGCCTGAAGATTTACTTTCGCTTCTTCGTGACAGAATTTTACCTTTATCATTTTAGTGTGTCCTTCGTCGGTTTATGGAATGCCAGTGAAATTGGTAGCTACAGCTTAATAATAAGAACACTGTTTTTTTTTTGTTTTTTTTTCACTGGCTCTACAGCCCCCTTGGATCCTGGCCTCTGATTTTTCAGTTTCTTGATCATTTTACAGTAGGTAGGACTCTTTGGACGAGTGATTAGCTCATCGCAAGGCCTCTACCTAAACACAGGACAACACAAAAAAAAACAGAATAAACGCAAACACACACAGAACATCCATTCCTTGCCACAATCCTGGCTTCCGAGCGAGCAAAGACAGTACATGCCTTAGACCGCTCAGGTAACGTGACCTGCGCACTAGGACCTATACGTGAAACAAATTTAATGACAGATAATATAAAAGTTGAAGAAGGTGGTCATACATGAAACGGAGCATCTCTGATGCTTGGGACGCCACCTCGGAATACAAGGAGACCATGTACAATCTTCCTCGTATAGCAAATTGATGTCCTTGTTTAAGATTTAATGTTTTCGCTTTATTGCCTTGCCTTTTCTTTGCTTGCAGCAAGCATCGGACCTTTTGTGCAGGTTTCGATACACTGAGACGGGTCCCACGAAGCAGTTAATTGCATAGGCCTACACGTAGTTCCGAGAATGCTGTAAAGTTCCCAGATAGCCATAAACACAATGAGGGTTTACTGCCTTTTTGATCAAATATTTACGTATTTGTGTGTCTGGGCCAATGAGTTCAGTATCTGCATCTGTGACCCTATTAACAACTTGCAAATTAGTCATATTAGTCCTCATCAAAACCAGTGCGAAGGTTATGTCATTGAATGAAAGCAGGAAACCATTTCCTTCCTGTACACAATGACAACAGGGCGTCCTCACAGAAATTCATATGAGAAAAAAAAAAATATGTGGGTTTCTGAATATATATTAATGTTTATTTATTCGTCAGGGCTGCCAACAGATCGATTATATTAATCACTTATCTATAAAATATTTTCAGGTCACCTGGAACAAAATTCCGTGGACAGTTTAGGTTTTTCATAATAAGGAAAGTTTGTTGTGTTAAGGTCACCTAGACGTGATGGAGTCCACGATAACTACGCATATAATTCGAATGATCAAGACAAAAATGCGTAAACAGTTTCGGTGGAGAAACATTCCAGCCAGCCGGAACACCGTATCGAGGAGACGGAGGAATACCATTAAGACACAGGCTATGCGGGTGACCAGCTGTGCCTAATACTGGACTTAGAGAATTAATGTGATAATTAATTTAATTGACTTGAAATTGCCGCGAAATCTAAAGCATGAAATGTCTTCGTCCGGTCAAACATTAGAATTATGGTTTCGAATCCCACTCGAAGCATGGATGTCTCTTGGCGTTTGTTCTGTATTTGTGCTATACTGTATAGATAGCGGCTTTGCGACAGGGCTGATCCCCTGTTCAAGGAATCCTGCCAACTCTCTATAAGATCCATAGTTCCAGATTAATTCTGATGAGAAACAGAGCAGAGGACCTAATACGAAAGGAAGAAGAAGAAGACTAATGAACTTAATTAAAATAGATTCTGTTTCTGTTTTGTTTTTTTTCTTGGTACTACAGCCCCAGTTGGGCCTAGGCCTACCTCCATGAACTTCTCCGTCTGTTTCTGTTAATAAGTTTATTATTGCAAGAAGGTTTAGATAAAATTGTCACGTGTCCGCGGTTCCGTGACGAATAGTAACGGGTTCTGGGTTGGATGATTGGATTTATTTACAACTTCTTTACAATCACAACCAATTATGGCAGCTCACAATCAGTGACTGCCTAAGACTCACTCCATTCCTTACTGAACTACGAGTGTCTTGTCTTCTGATGTGATTGACTTGCTTCTCACTTCTGCGTTACGAACGACGAATGCCGAATGACGGCTCACTTATGAATGAACTCTCGAATCAGAGTCAGAGTTACTTTACGACTGGTGGTTTACCGCCAATCAGTTCGTCTTGGCGGCAAGCTCCTTGAGACTCACGACCAGAATTTTTACTTTCCAACTTAACACTTGCCGTTATNGTAACGGGTTCTGGGTTGGATGATTGGATTTATTTACAACTTCTTTACAATCACAACCAATTATGGCAGCTCACAATCAGTGACTGCCTAAGACTCACTCCATTCCTTACTGAACTACGAGTGTCTTGTCTTCTGATGTGATTGACTTGCTTCTCACTTCTGCGTTACGAACGACGAATGCCGAATGACGACTCACTTATGAATGAACTCTCGAATCAGAGTCAGAGTTACTTTACGACTGGTGGTTTACCGCCAATCAGTTCGTCTTGGCGGCAAGCTCCTTGAGACTCACGACCAGAATTTTTACTTTCCAACTTAACACTTGCCGTTATAGTCCTTATGTAATATCCTCTCTGACGACAGGACGGCTCTGTCGTTTACAAGCGCTGATGGTTCTCACCAGCGCAGTCATTCTCAGGTCTGAGTCCCGCGGGACTCATTGCCACATTTTACTGTCTCAGATTCGACTCTCGAATCTGAGTCTGATTCTGAGTCTTAAGTATTACGACCGACGGTCAGTCGGCCAGTCTTTCTTGGAATAAAGCCCCCATCTTGGACTTACGACCAGATTTTTATTACCGTCAGACAGTTGCGGGTTTGTTGATGTGGGNACTCACTTACGAATGAACTCTCGAATCAGAGTCAGAGTTACTTTACGAGTGCCGGTTTACCGCCAATCAGTTCGTCTTGGCGGCAAGCTCCTTGAGACTCACGACCAGAATTTTTACTTTCCAACTTAACACTTGCCGTTATAGTCCTTATGTAATATCCTCTCTGACGACAGGACGGCTCTGTCGTTTACAAGCGCTGATGGTTCTCACCAGCGCAGTCATTCTCAGGTCTGAGTCCCGCGGGACTCATTGCCACATTTTACTGTCTCAGATTCGACTCTCGAATCTGAGTCTGATTCTGAGTCTTAAGTATTACGACCGACGGTCAGTCGGCCAGTCTTTCTTGGAATAAAGCCCCCATCTTGGACTTACGACCAGATTTTTATTACCGTCAGACAGTTGCGGGTTTGTTGATGTGGGGAGCCCTCTCTGACGAGAGGACGGGTCTGTCTTTTGTATACGCTGCTGGCCCTTGCCAGTGCAGTCTTTCTTGGGTCCAAGTCCCTTTGGCTTGCGACCATATTTTACTGTCTCAGATTTGAGACTTCCATTTTCGTCGCCTCCTACGATTCGCAGGGTCACGGTGGAGGTATTCGACCCCGCCTCCACACTGGAAGTGATGTTGCTTTAATCAACTACGTGTCCCAACTTCGGGGCGAACCAAATTGAGATCACCACCTCTAAGATTTCGTCTGCAAATATTACTGCATGCCTATTCGTTGTCACGGAAACGTGCCTGGCAATTTGCTACACAGAAAAGGATGTCCTTCCACTGTTTAGAGCGTAACCTCGTAAATGTGTTTACCGAACCGTTGTCTAGCAATGGTCATATGCGTCACAATATTGTCCCTGTGTCTAAGCACCATATCTTTATGGTGAAAGGGGAATGGAGATATTCGTGCATTTAAACCTTGGCACTAGGTGCAGGTGAAAGGTCTGCTTCAAGTTTCAACAGCTTCACCTCCACGCCTAATGGACAGGAAACTGGGAAGTCCCCGAAGATATTTCGATTTTGGTGGTGCAGAAAATGTCCTCTTACCCTACTGAGAATCGGCTACCGGTCGTCCTCCTAGGCGCCAGAATCTCCTTAGACGACGAACACTTTCCAGATATAAAATAAACCTGACTAAGATTAAAGAAACATTAGCAATCAACTGAGTGAGCTGTACCGACCCACACACGGCTTAACGACTGCGTCATATGGAGCTAAGGGCAGAAGGTGAGTCAGGGTGCTGTCCGTTGTGCTGAAAGCAGTAAGCAGCGTTTCGAAGCGAATACCCGTTATTAGTGAAAGGTAAAGTTATCTCTGTGCTTAACTAATTAAGCACTACGCCATGGAGGCATATGGGCGAGTGGATGTATAGACCCACGTTTTCTTGACCTCAGCACTAGCTGGAGGTGAATGGTCAGTTTCACGCCCCTGCCGTTTTATCCCCGGGAAAAGAGCCTCCAGTCACCAGTGGATATGAGATTGGGGGGACCCCAGAGCCGGGGACGACATAAAAAAGTGAACACTCTTACCCCCACCGGGACTCGAACTCTTGTGCTCTTCTGTGTCATAAATCAGTTACAAATTAAAATATAACATAACAGATGAATTATAACATACTGGTTAAGTGTCTGAACATACTGTAGTGTGTACAGCTTTTGCTATGCAGCGGGTGCGAGACAGGCGAATAAACAACGGCCATTTCTGGGCAACAGCTCAGTTAACACGTTCCCGCGGCAATGAATACGCGCGTAACAATAGAAGAACAATGTTATCTATGTGGGCCGTGCCGAGAAGTTATAACCAGGACAGTTGGAGCAGTGATTTAGTTGAGTTCTGCAAGGGATGCTGAGAATAGATGGCTCTGTAATTAAGTTGACAGTTCAGTTGTGGAGTAAATCTTCATTGTTGAGATCCATTATTAAGCAACGATTATTGAAGATACTGCGGGCTGGAGAAAACTTACCGTGTAGTGTGGAGATCAGCGATAGCATTGTAAGCGTTCTGAGTCGTGTGTATAAGTGGGCAGAAAATCCAATCACCAATCCAAACCCCGTCTGTAGTAACACACCTCTACACGTGACAGTACGTAGTTCAAAGGATGTGCTAAATGGAAACAAGGAACTGTCGAATTGAAGCTAACGCAGAAATAAAAGGGACGTATGAACTGTGAATAACAAAAGTTGCGCAGTTAAATTTACGCATCTAAAAATAAGCCAGTAAATACACCTACAACTTGACAAAGTTCATGCATTAGGTTTCAGCAATATGGCCGCCTCTCAAAAAGTGTTTTCACGTTTAATGCACGTTTGTGTTGACTGTTAGTGACCACACACTGGCGGAAACTGTTGCTGAGAGGAAATGAATGGAATTGCCGCAGGCTATGCGATAAGGCGCGACGGTTTTCCTCGTGCAGGGCCAGACAGTGGGGGTTGTCCCCGCGCAGAAGGAAGTGGTACTGAAAATTCCTGCATTTCTCGAAGTACGTTGTACTGCTGTCCCCTCTTTCCGCAAGTAACACCACACAGCATTCTTCTGCTGGGGAGAGCATTCTTTCTACAGCTGTCATACATCTAGCAAGTACAGTGTCTAGTAAAGTTCTAAAACAAAACAGTTTGTAGGCATGGAAGGGCTGACTGTACTGAAGACCACTCCATCACAGAGTCTGTTACACATAACAGACACATAATAGATTCTTTAAGCAGGAAGTGACCATGTTTTTATACAAAAATTCATTCTTTTTGCTTGGAAATAGTATTTTTAGTTTCGGGCCAGTTGATGATCACTGGAGAGGTATGAACGAGTGCAATATCAATCACTGTGTATCTGAAGACAATCTTATGCAGTTTTATTGAAGACAGTAAACATAATCGAAAATATTCATACATAAATTGTAGATTTTCTCAGAATATTCATGTGTTGGTCTTCAGGGATTATGGAACCATATAGTATTGTATGTGTATAACTGGATCCAGAAACATAAAAACTTGTGTGCACATTAATATGATGCTTGTGCCTCTCATGAATGTGCTGCATTCTATCCAGAGAGAGGGTACTGCTTAAGTAACTTACCAAATCTAAGAGCTTTTTTTTTTAATATCATGGTCTTTATATAAGGAGCTTCTTTATTTTTCCTATATCACTGGGTTCGAGACCGACCAAACGTGGTGCGGATATTTCACGACAAATTAAAATGTTTATTAATAATATCCCTTCCCCATTACTAGATATAAACGCTATTCGATGCATACACAAGTTGGCAGAAACTTGGAACATCGAAATAGCATACGTGAAAACATACAGAAACAAGTGAGTAGAATCACTCACGAGCTGAGCCCCTCTTGAGAAGCCGCTAGTTGTGCAACTACTCAATAACTTCCCAGCATTTTACGGAACCCGAAGGTTCATTATCGTGTTCACAAGAGCCCTCCACTGGTCCCTATCCTGATCCAGATCAATCCAATTCATACCATCTCATGAGCCCCTCTTGAGAAGCCGCTAGTTGTGCAACTACTCAATAACTTCCCAGCATTTTACGGAACCCGAAGGTTCATTATCGTGTTCACAAGAGCCCTCCACTGGTCCCTATCCTGATCCAGATCAATCCAATTCATACCATCTCATGAGCCCCTCTTGAGAAGCCGCTAGTTGTGCAACTACTCAATAACTTCCCAGCATTTTACGGAACCCGAAGGTTCATTATCGTGTTCACAAGAGCCCTCCACTGGTCCCTATCCTGATCCAGATCAATCCAATTCATACCATCTCATGAGCCCCTCTTGAGAAGCCGCTAGTTGTGCAACTACTCAATAACTTCCCAGCATTTTACGGAACCCGAAGGTTCATTATCGTGTTCACAAGAGCCCTCCACTGGTCCCTATCCTGATCCAGATCAATCCAATTCATACCATCTCATGAGCCCCTCTTGAGAAGCCGCTAGTTGTGCAACTACTCAATAACTTCCCAGCATTTTACGGAACCCGAAGGTTCATTATCGTGTTCACAAGAGCCCTCCACTGGTCCCTATCCTGATCCAGATCAATCCAATTCATACCATCTCATGAGCCCCTCTTGAGAAGCCGCTAGTTGTGCAACTACTCAATAACTTCCCAGCATTTTACGGAACCCGAAGGTTCATTATCGTGTTCACAAGAGCCCTCCACTGGTCCCTATCCTGATCCAGATCAATCCAATTCATACCATCTCATGAGCCCCTCTTGAGAAGCCGCTAGTTGTGCAACTACTCAATAACTTCCCAGCATTTTACGGAACCCGAAGGTTCATTATCGTGTTCACAAGAGCCCTCCACTGGTCCCTATCCTGATCCAGATCAATCCAATTCATACCATCTCATGAGCCCCTCTTGAGAAGCCGCTAGTTGTGCAACTACTCAATAACTTCCCAGCATTTTACGGAACCCGAAGGTTCATTATCGTGTTCACAAGAGCCCTCCACTGGTCCCTATCCTGATCCAGATCAATCCAATTCATACCATCTCATGAGCCCCTCTTGAGAAGCCGCTAGTTGTGCAACTACTCAATAACTTCCCAGCATTTTACGGAACCCGAAGGTTCATTATCGTGTTCACAAGAGCCCTCCACTGGTCCCTATCCTGATCCAGATCAATCCAATTCATACCATCTCATGANCCCCCATTTCAAGTAGTAGGCCCCTTCTGATGGTCTTCATTCTAACATCAGGAGCAAAACATAAATACCATCCTACAGACGCGCCCATTTGTTACGCCAATCTCACCTTTATTTGCCTTTTTCATCATGGCAGATGGTCAAAGATCGTACACCGCGTTATTTTGCGTCTTCATTATTCAGAGCACAAACACAAGTTCTTAAGAGGCACATCATGTCTGCCAGTTCATCCCTTTCTTGAGTTTGTATTGGAATCTCATTATGAAAACCTCTTACACAATCTTCTTTATACTCTTCGACTTTTAGCAGTGTAAGCTTCATGTTCTTTAGGTTTCATGGTCATCTTTTGAATGGTCTAGCCGTATCTTGACCTATAGCGCTCTGGTGGGGAAACCAGAAGGAAAGAATCACTAAGAAGACCTAGACGTAGCTGGGAGGATTAATGCAAAGATTTATCTTAGAGAAATAGGATAGGAGGATGGACTAAATTAATCTGGCTCATGATAGAGACCACTGACGGGCTCTTGTGAATACGATAATGAACCTTCGGGTTCCATACAATGATGGGAATTTCTTGGATGTCTGGGTGACTGTTGGTATCACAAGGAGGACTCGTTGGAATTAGTTTCTTAAATAATTAGATCTACATCTAAATATCCCTTTGGCTTGTATTTAATTTCATTCCTTCGGAGCTTGTCATTTTACGTTCTACCGTGATGATTTCATCATTTTCCTCTGTAGTCACCAGTTTTATTATTTATTGAATATATATTCAGTTCCAACTTGCCAAATTTCGCGGATAGAGAGTGTCGCGTGATCAGTGCAACGAATCCCCGCGGCCGTTAATTTCGGTGTTCTAGACCGGAGACGCTATTTCCTTGAAATAGCTCCTCAGTTATCATCACGAGTCTGACTGGGCCCCGTTCCATACCCACTACTTCTCAGAAAATCTGGTAGCGCCGGGAATCGAACCCAGATCTCTGGATCTATAGCCAGGAACTCTGATCACTAGATCACAGAGGTGGTACTAACTTCGCCGACAAGCGGCCGTCGCTCGGTAGGCATAGTTCGCTTGCGAGCTAAAGCCACGGAGTTTAAATTTATATTCAGTGCCTTCTGTTTCTGTATTGCCGGATTTTTTCTTTTGGAAGTACCCACAGCTCGGTCAGTACAGTGACTAGACTACGGATTACACGACCGAGGAAATAAAGTTGGATTATGGAGGGGGGGGGGAGAGAATTTTTCTCCAAAGCGTCCAGACCGGCCCTTTTGGACCATCCAGCCACCTACCCAATGGATACAAGGTGAATATACCCTAAAGATGCGACTGGGGCGTGAAGCTGACTGCTCACCATTAAGTGTCGCGTTAATGCTGGGGCTGTACCTCCGCTCCCCAATACGCCTTCATGACGTGGTACTTAATTAAGCACAGCGACACCTTTACTTTTTTTTTTTCTTTGGTGCTACAGCCCCAATTTTGGCCATAGCCTACCTCCATGAAACTCTCCGTTTCACTTCGGTTTACTAGATCTTAAGACATTCGGTAGGACCCCTTGGGCGGGTGATCAGCTCGTCGCAAGGCCTCTACCTGTACATAAACACAGAAGAACGCGCACACACACACACAAACACTAAACATCCACGATCCCTGCTTCCGAGAGAGAGAAGACAGTACATGCCATAGTCCGCTCGACTACCTTGACCGGCCCTTTACTTTACCTTGTTTTTTATCTAATTTTGTACATCCTTTGACACGTCTTATTAAATGACTTTCCTGTGCTTGAAGTTTGCTGGTGATTTTACTTCCTGCGTCCAACTTTCACTCCTATATAAAGCGCGGGGCTTGTACTCGGTGATAGTAATAAAATATAATATAGGCCTCTGTCAACAAATTAGGACATTCGCTTTAGTTGAAGACTTCAATCAAATTTGAAGTTTATCTCATGTAATTATGTGTACAGTAGGTTCAAAAATCACATGGAAAGAGGCTGCTTGAGTGACCTAGGCTTGGGTAGAAGGACAACGTTGTGACAGATCTTAATGGAACGATTTTAGTTCTGAACTAAACTAATCTGGTTTAGAATAGGTTCGAAGTCCGGGAATCTGTGTAAAGATTGATGAAATTTCGAATCCCATAAAAATTAACTTCTTGAGTGGTTGAACATGTCCACTGTTAAAGCATGTCTAATATAATGGAGATAGTGGTCGCGCCGTAGCGCAAGCGGTTAGTCGCTGGCTTTCCACCGCGGCGGCTAATTTTGCCATTTCTAGAATATTCACGTTAATTCGGAATATCTTTTGTATGAATGTTGTTAAGCACTGTCTATATCGTCCTTGACTGGGACTGAACCTGGATCTTTAGAGCATAAGGCAAATATGCTGAGCATTTCGCTGTCGAAATAGTTAGGCTTAACAGACAGTTCGACCAACAAATGAAATTCTGAAGAAAGCAGTCTTCTGGGATTTGGCACCGTGTATATGTGGTGTTAACCGACGTTTCGGAGGAACGTATCGCCTCCATCTTCAGGGTAGAAGAAAAAATATACGAAATCTGCAAGCGAACAGACCGTGAGAACCGGTAAAACCAGTCTGCTTTTACCGGTTCTCGCGGTCTCTTCGCTTGCAGATTTCGTATATTTTTTCTTCTACCCTGAAGATGGAGGCGATACGTTCCTCCGAAACGTCGGTTAACACCACATATACACGGTGCCAAATCCCAGAAGACTGCTTTCTTCATAGTCACCGCCGTGAAAGCCTCAAATCTTACTAATTAAATTCTGTTTTCGTGACGATTTCATTGAAAGAAGCATTTGCTTTAAGATATAACAGAATAAAACTAATATTGAACTACTGTCAGCGTGAGAAGAAAATTATCAGAAAAATCAGCTATGTGTTAGTATGTTCTTCATATATCAGTTTTACTTGTTTAAGGTACAGTATGCGCCTTTGTGCTAATTTCTTATGTTAATGATACCCTACAGACGAATACGAAATTTCTTCCTCTGCAATATAAATAATAACAAATTAGGCAAAATACGTTTACCAATCTGTTTATATCAATAACATTTATAAATATGTTCCTTTAGCGGAAGCTTTATGCTAATGCTACTATTATAATATTACATTGTATGATTGAACCGCTGCTACTCCCGTCTTCACCCTACCACCTATAACCATCGTGAAGTCGGGAGCGGTTCATCGTCACAGGCTCTCGCGTAGTGTTCACAATACTCACTAAGGTCGTCGCAGGGAATCCCAAGCTCGCAGCGGAGGGCCTATCAGAAGTATAATGATCAACCATATAACAATAACAAGATTTAATGAGAACAAAACACAATATAACGCACAAGAATATACAAAAAATAGAGCACTGCGGGCATACAATGTCGCTGACAACCCAATATACACGGCTGACTTCAACCTTATACTTATCGGCACTTCGCGGCATCAAACTCAGCCGACATGCCCAGTCCCACTGGCCCACCTACATTATGTACGGAAGTCGTTACACCACAACACGACTTCACTACTGCTTCTTGATCAGCCACAGGTGGCCCCAAAGAAAATATATATACTAACTAAACAACTGCCGGTCACGGTAGCCGAGCGGTCTAAGGCATGCACTGTCTTCGCTCGCTCGGAAGCCGGGATCGTGGGTTCGGATCTGTTTGC